>NW_026652296.1:34275123-34275781 GCF_009828535.3 Hylobates moloch
GTTCTCTGTATTTCCTGAATCTGAATGTTGGCCTGCCTTGCTGGATTGGGGAAGTTCTCCTGGATAATATCTTGCAGAGTGTTTTCCAACTTGGTTCCATTCTCCTCATCATTTTCAGGTACACCAATCAGACGTAGGTTTGGTCTTTTCACATAGTCCCAAATTTCTTGGAGGCTTTGTTCATTTCTTTTTATTCTTTTTTCTCTAAACTTCCCTTCTCTCTTCATTTCATTCATTTCATCTTCCATCAGCGATACCCTTTCTTCCAGTTGATCGCATCTGCTACTGAGGCTTCTGCAATCTTCGCGTAGTTCTCGAAACTTGGCTTTCAGCTCCATCAGCTCCTTTAAGCCCTTCTCTCCATTGGTTATTCTAGTTATCCATTCTTCTAATTTTTTTTCAAAGTTTTTAACTTCTTTGCTATTGTTTTGAATTTCCTCTCATAGCTCAGAGTAGTTTGATTGTCTGAAGCCTTCTTCTCTCAACTCGTCAAAGTCATCCTCCATCCAGCTTTGTTCCGTTGCTGGTGAGGAACTGCGTTCCTTTGGAGGAGGAGAGGTGCTCTGTTTTTTAGAGTTTCCAGTTTTTTTGCTCTGTTTTTTCCCCATCTTTGTGGTTTTATCTACTTTTTGTCATTGATGATGGTGATGTACAGATG
>NW_026652296.1:34275881-34346190 GCF_009828535.3 Hylobates moloch
CAGCTGTCTGATAGTTCCTCTGAAAGTTTTGTCTCAGAGGAGTACCCGGCTGAATGAGGTGTCAGTCTGTCCCTACTGGGGGGGTGCCTCCCAGTTAGGCTGCTCAGGGGTGAGGGACCCACTTTAGGAGGCAGTCTGTCCGTTCTCAGATCTCCAGCTGCGTGCTGGGAGAACCACTACTCTCTTCAAAGCTGTCAGTCAGACAGGGACATTTAAGTCTGTGGATGTTCTTGCTGAGTTTTTGTTTGTCTGTGCCCTGCCCCCAGAGGTGGAGCCTACAGAGGCAGGCAGGCCTCCTTGAGCTGTGGTGGGCTCCACCCAGTTCAAGCTTCCTGGCTGCTTTGTTTACCTAAGCAAGCCTGGGCAATGGCGGGCGCCCCTCCCCCAGCCTCGCTGCTGCCTTGCAGCTTGATCTCAGACTGCTGTGCTAGCAATCAGCGAGACTCCGTGGGCATAGGACCCAATGAGCCAGGTGCCGGACACAATCTCCTAGTGTGCTGTTTTCCAGGCCCGTTGGAAAAGCGCAGTATTAGGATGGGACTGACCCGATATTCCAGGTGCCGTCTGTTTCCCCTTTCTTTGACTAGGAAAGGGAACTCCCTGACCCCTTGCGCTTCCTGAGTGAGGCAATGCCTCGCCCTGCTTCGGCTTACGCACAGTGAGCTTCACCGACTGTCCTGCACCCACTGTTAGGCACTCCCTAGTGAGATGAAACTGGTACCTCAAGCAGAAATGCAGAAATCACCCGTCTTCTGTGTCACTGGGGCTGGGAGCTGGAGACCGGAGCTGTTCCTATTCGGCCATCTTGGCTCCACCCCCAGCCCTAGTCTGTTTTCAAGCTGCAGGTGACAGGCTTGAAAACTTGCCTAAGGCTATCCGCCTCCCAGCTGGGAGAGAAAAGGGCTTTAGTTCTTCCCCTGCTTGTGAAGTCTGTACGCTGGATTCGCACCCTCCCCAGAGTTCTGGCCAGGAGGTTTCTTGCCCCGTTCAAATTGTTACAAAATTCAGCTGGGGAATTCCTTCTCCCGGTGGAGTTTTATCCCCTGCTCCTCTAGCCACCCTCCTGATGGATCCCTGTTGTGCCAGGCAGGAATGGGATGCTTGAGGACCCAGCGAGCTCCCAGGGCCTTTCTGCTACTTTCTGTACCCCTGTCTTTCGGTCGCCTCTCTAACTTGACTCAGCTCCAGGTAAAGTCAGAAACTTCCCCCACAAACAGAACTTCAGCTTCTCCACTGAGGGTGTGTGTTCACTTCCTCAGTTGGAGCACTCACAGTATTTGCGGTGTCTCCCGGGCCCTGCAGGAGCGCTCCGCTTCCTTCAGAGGATCCGTGGGTCCTCTTGGGAGTGCTGGTTTGTTCTTGTAGTGGATCTGGAGCTAAAATTCACAGTGTAAGCCCCCACATGCTGCTCTGTCCGGAGCTGCAATCTAGTCTTGCCTCCAGTCCGCCATGATCCCTTCTAATCTGCACTTAAATATTTTAAAGATGTTTAATCCCTGCAGCAGTCCCATGAGATGGATACTAATATTATGTCCATTAAGCAGATGAAGAAATGGAGGCAGGCAGACAGTATCCAAGGTCTCACCGCAGGGGAGACAAGATTTGAATCTGGAAGTCTGGTTCAGAAGGCATCAAAACACACCAGGGATATGTCAAAAGCTTTAGGTCCCAAACTACTGAGCCCAGGGAAGGTGTCCCGTGATGCGGGCCTGACACACAAACCAAGTAAAGACACCAAGACCAAATGTCACTATTTTTAAGATTTAAAAATGTTAACTTTATGAAGATAGAAGTTACAGTCTTTTTCCTCCTCACTTTGGCGCCACTGCTAGGAAGAGCGGGGGAGCGGGCGTTGCACCGCGTCCGGGCCACGAGGGGGCGCGCGGACACCACCCACTCCTCTGGGCAAGTCCACCCTCCCAGCCGCCTGGCAGCCCGAAGAACCGCACGGACGCCTTCTGCAGAGCTGGTCCTCGGGAGCCCTCCAGCCCACCCAGGTCTTTCCTAGCCCCAAATCCTTCCCAGGGACGTCCTCGGGACAGGCAAACCTGCTGTGACATTCAGCTGATATAGGAAGTGGAACCCTCCTATAGTCACAGAGACAGAAAGTGCCCTGAGGGCCTCGCTCCCGTCCTGGCGGAGATGGTCTCTCAACGCCTGTCTACCTCGATGACTGATGGGGACACCTGTCGGGGGTTCTGATAGACAGAAAGGTGCAGGGCGCCCCTCACGCACGTAAACTCTAGCTCTCACACCCAGACGTGCTCCAAACATTCCAAAGGCGCCAAAAACGACGTCTGGCTTTTCCGCGGCGCCTCCTGGCCCTGGCGGTGACGCCGAGGTGGCGCTCTCAGGGTGGGCGCGAGGGAGAGGAAAGCCTCTGGCATCCTCACCCCCAGGGCCAGAGGGACAAGGGGTGCCCTCCACCCCGAGTCACCTGCGTCTTGAATTCCGTCCCTCCATGGAGAGGGCAATGCCTGAGCCCACGGAAGTTGGGTCAGGGGCAGCATTGGAAGTCAGAGGCTGCAATGCTCACATAAATGTAAAAGATGGTTCCTTCCTTCAGTGCCAGTAAGACGGGTGTCTTGAACATGAGGAATACAGCGGCAAGCAAGACAGAGAGGTGCCTGCTTTCCGGGGAGACAACAAACAGATAAATAAGCACGACACTGTCCTGCCAAGCTAAGTGACATCAATGAAACAAGGCAAGGTAATAAGAAGAGGCTAGGAAAAGGCTTCGCTGTGATTTTGCTTTCTGCAGTTTGAGTTGCCCATGTTCAACCGAGGTTCAAAAATATTAAATGGAAAATTTCAGAAATAAACAATCCTGTTTAAATTGCATGCCATTCTGAGCAGCGTGATGATATCTTGCGCCATCTCTCCCAGTCCTGCCCCGGGGGTGAATCATCCCTTTGTCCAGCGTGTCCACACTGTACATGCTCCAGGCCCGTTAGTTACTTAGTAGCCATCTCAGTTTTTCAGATGACGTCGAGGTATGTCAGGGTTTGTGTTCAAAGTCACCCTTATTTTACTTAACAACAGCTCCAAAGCACAAGCATAGTGATGCTGGCAATTTGGATATGCCAAAGAGAAGCTGCAAGGTGCTTTCTTTAAGGGAAAAAGTGAAAGTTGTGGACTTAATCAGCAACCTTAGCTGAGGTTGCTAAGATCTGTGATAACAAGGAAGCTTCGATTCATGAAATTCTGAAGATGGGAAAAAGAAATATATGCTAGGTTTGCTGTCACACCTCGGACTGCAAAGTAATGGCCATTGGTGCGTGATAAGAGCTTAGTTAAGATGGAAAAGGCATTAATTTTGTGGATAAAAACATGAAGAGAAATGTGTTCTGATTGATGGCAATAAGGATCAGTATTATCCGTGGCCCCAGGCATGCACTGGAGGTGTTGGAATGTATCCCCCATGGATAAGGGGAGACTATTGTATCCTTGATTGGTGCATTGCTACATGGATGTATACATTTGGCCAAACTCTCCAAACTGAACACTTAAGACAGGTGTGTTTCATTGTACGCACATTTTTCAACAAAAATCTTTTCTATATAAGAAGAAGAAAAGCTGGGAAAGGAAGACATTAACTAGGGTGATCAGGTGTCCCCCTCTTTGCAAAGGGGATATTTGAGCTGAGACCCGAAAAGTGAGAATGAACTAGAAGGAGTTAGCCATGCCAGGATCTTGTCTCTTCCTGCCAAGATGCTGCAGGCAGAGGAAGCCCTGCATTGGAAGGGCCCACGGTGAGAACGCAATGAGGGCATGGGGAGACCATTGTGAGCAAAAGGAGCAGGAGGGCAGGTACGCAAGAAGAGCTTGAGGCCATAGCCAGGGGCTGCTGATGGGGGACTTGAAGTCTGTGTAGGTCTAAGTTCATTCTAAGTGCAATTGGAAGTCACTGGGGGACCACATGGAGGAAAGATACAGGTCCCCAACCCGATCAGCCTTGGGACCGCCTCCAGGTAGAGTCTAAAGAAGGATAGCCAGGCACGGTGGCTCATGCCTATAATCCCAGCATTTTGGGAGGCTGAGGCAGGGAGATTGCTTGAGCTCAGGAGTTCGAGACCAGCCTGGGCAACATGGTGAAGCCCCATATCTACAAAAAATACAAAAATTAGCTGGGCGTAGATATGCCTGTAGTCCCAACTACTCAGGTGGCTGAGGCAGGAGGATAGCCTTAGCCCAGGAGGTTAAGTCTGCAGTGAACCAACATTCTGCCGCTGCACTCCAGCCTGCATGACAGAGCAAGACCCTGTCTCAAAAAGGAGAAAAAATAAATAAATAAATAAAATATAGCCTAAATTCCAAATACCAAATACCAGAGACCAAAATTATTGGCCTTGCTAAGGGAACATCTCAATGTTTGAAACTTCATTGCATTTTTCTTTGTTTGTAGAGACAGGGTCTCGCTATGTTGCCCAGGCTGGCCTCGAACTCCCAGGCTCAAGCAATACTTCCACCCCAGCCTCTTGAGTAGCTGATACTACAGGCAGGCACCACCGCTCCCAGCTTACTAGATTGTGTAACAGGTCATTCTCTGTACTAGTTTGTTGTGGTTACAAAGCAGCTAAATGGCTTACATTTGTATTTATTTTCTATTCCATGCTTCTCTGCCCGATGTTTTTCTTCTCAAAATCCCTTCCTTTAAAAAATAAATCTGTTGCAGATGTGGAAAAAAAAAAAGAGCCAGAAGAAAAGGGGCAAAGCCAAGTGCTATCAGCAGGAAGGGCATTGCCCAGCCACTGGCCTGAGTTCTGTGAATACCCCCTCCTCGGGGTCCACAGGATGGGCCTAAGGAGGTCTGGCGTTCCAGGGAACAGACACCTGATTGGTCCACACAGGGAAAACTAGGGGTTTCTGTAATGTCAGCAGGTGGCTGAAAACTCCAAAGAGTGCCTGCAAAATGTCTTCCCTCATTCTTTCTATCTGGCAGGTACCTTGAAGTTGACAGCCATGTGCTCAGAGGAGAATGAAGCAAACCAACCCAAAGCCAACCCCAAACACCCAGTGGCCTGAGCTCCTCAGAGCAAGAAAAGTCAAGTTGAATATCTCAGATGGGGCCATCAGAGAATGGAGATGACCTCATCCACAGTGGGACAAGTTGGAGCAAATCACTTGGGTGGAAAGCAAGGAAATAGAGGGGCAATTTCAGCATGTCTCTCAGGCTTCCACAGAGGAGGGTTTGGCCTTCCAAATTCCCAAAGGGCTCCTGTCCTGGGACACACTGTCTCTGCAGAGGTGAAAACACTCTTTCCTGTCTCTCTCTGCCTGGGATCTTAATTGTTTCCAGTGTCAAATGAAGGACTGAGGAAAGAACCAAAGCTTCCCCAGTTCACTAACTGCTCTGGGATTTACCCAGAATTTTGACAGCATTGAGATTTGGAGTTGGCTTAGAAGAAGAGAAGAGGGGAAGTGGAGGTGCTGAGAGCTGGTCTGGAGTTAGCCCTGCTTCAGCCACATTCACTTCCCTTTGTCTGTCATGACCGGGCAATGTAGTAGACTTCCCCTGTTGTGTATCTTCTTGTCTATTAAACAGGGTTATCCAACTGATTGAGGGCATTTTTTTTTTTTTTCCAACCTCACTTTTTCCAAACTAGTTTAGATCTTCCAGAGTGTGGTAGGCTGAAGAATGTCCCCCAAAAATATCAGGTCCTAATCCCTGAAACCTATGAATATTGTCTTATATGGGAAAAGGGTCTTTGCAAATTGGGTTAAGTCAAGGATCTTGAGAGAGGGAGGTTATTTTGGATTATTAATATTTAAGTAGACCTTAAATAAATTCCAAGAATGTCATATAGAGTGAAGGAAAAAAGTATTTCTTTTTAGGATGTCCAGGAAATTAAAAGATGATGAAATGCCAAAACAAGTTCACAAAAGTGTAGAATAGTTTAAATATTGACATCTAATATCCACTCGCCATGTCTGTGCACATATGCCTCTAATGGCCCTCAACCGTGTCCCTTGGCCTACAGGCTTTTTTGGCCACCAGAGCCTGCTCTGCTTGTGTACACTGCAGATGTCTCAGGGAATTAGTGCCTCTCCAGCCCCCAAGAGCAGCCTTCAACAAATGCCTAATGGAAGTTGGTATATAAATACCCCAGCTCCCTCACCCCTAGGTGGATAAACTCTGAGGTACCTTCTATACTGGCTCCTAGAAGTCTCCGCTGGGACTGAACTCCAGTTGCCCAGCATCAGAACTTATTTAATGACACACTCTAATAAGCTTTCTTCCCCTACCTATTGGACTTCCCCACTCCACTTCCATTGTTTTCTAGAATCAAGTCCCAAATAAACTACTAGCCCTCAAATCCTATTTTTGTTCGTTTGTTTGTTTTCTTTTGTTCTGTTTTTTGAGACGGAATCTTGCTCTCTTGCCCAGGCTGGAGTGCAATGGCACCATCTCAGCTCACTGCAACCTCCACCTCCCAGGTTCAAGCGATTCTACTGCCTAAGCCTCCTGAGTAGCTGGGACTACAGGCACGCACCACCACTCCCGGCTAATTTTTGTGTTTTTAGTAGAGATGGTGTTTCATCATATTGGCCAGGCTGGTGTCGAACTCCTGAACTTGTGATACGCCCGCTTCAGCCTCCCAAAATTTTGGGATTACAGGCAGGAGCCACTGCTCCTGGCCCAATTCCTGGTCTTAATTTCTGCTTCTGAAGGAGCCCAAACTAAGACCCTGTTGCATCTCATTTAGTGAGAATGTAAAAGGATGTATTAAAGGCCCTTCATGAATTTGAACCTGAGTGAAATGGCCCTCCTGGCCCTGTCATATCAGGAGGCAACTGGGGCAGAGTCGGAAAGCTGACCCAAGCCAGGGTGTAGTTTCAGTGGCTTGAAGGTGATGGAATGCATAGCTGTGTGTGTGAAAATGACCACACAGGCCTGTGGGACAATTGTGCAGCCAAATGCCCGCCAGATCTTGAGGCAGGTGTGCTCCCCTGCTGGGACTTCAGGAGAGAGGCCCTGCTGCCTCCCCACCTTCCAGGCCCCGGGGACATCCAGGGTGTTCTGCTGAGGTTGTGCCCTATTAGCCAAGGGCATGCACCTCACCTGCAGTGGCTGGAATAATGGAGATGCAGGAGGAATGAACTTTATCTCAGGGAGGGGGCAAACCCAGGTTCTACAACCAGTATCTGCCCCAAATGTCAAGCCCCAAGCCAAATCCTTGTGACTAAAGAAACCTTCAACAAATCTTGTAAGGCCAGCAGCTCCCCTCCGTTTGTTTTTGGATGGGGAAACACATGTATTTTCTTCTGTAATCTTCTGAACATATAGACTTCAAAAGTCTTAATAATTTTTTTTTTTTGAGACAGAGTCTCACTCTGTTGCCCAGGCTGGAGTGCAGTGGCACGGTCTTGGCTCACTGCAACCTCTGCCTCCTGGGTTCAAGCGATTCCCCTGCCTCAGCCTCCTGAGTAGCTGGGACTACAGGCATGTGCCACCATGCCTGGCTAATTTTTGTATTTTTAGTAAAGACGGGGTTTTGCCATGTTGGCCAGGTGGGTCTCAAACTCCTGACCTCAAGAGATCCGCCTGCCTCAGCCTCCCAAAGTGCTGGGATTACAGGCATGAGCCACTGTGCCCGACCTAAAGTCCTAATAATCTCGAACTATAGAGCAAAAGGATATAGGCATGGCCTGGGAGACCAGTTTAACTTTTAGTTAGACTGAGTTAACTAGAGTAGAGATAACCAAGTGGTGGCCTACAAGCCAATCCAAGTGACAGTCTTTTCCTGTCTACCATAGTGCTTTTAAAAACCAGAGATTCTGATAATAATCTGGGTTTCTGGGTTTCTGGATTTTCTTGAAAACTCAGGAATTCCTGAATCCCATGGGGCTTTCGCTTCAGGGCAGCATTGCCTGAGAAGTCAGAATTTGCAATCCTGCTAGTAGCAGAAAGTCAATCCAAAAGAGGAAGGTGTGGTTTGCAGGAAAGAGGAAATAAAGATGGGGAGAGAGAGTATGTGTGTGTGCTACACGAACCCCAGGAGATGACGAAGACAGACCCCTGCTGACAACCAGCACCAGGCTGAGAGTCACCCCAGGAGACAGGTCCTGAAGGAGATACAATGGATAGAATGCTGGGGGAGACTGAACTTATGAGAGGTTTAGAGAATTTGGGAGAAGTAGGAGACTGAATTCATGAAAAATACAATGAAAACCTAAGCAAACAGAAGGACAATTTTTAACTTCAAGGAAAACAAAAATTGTGCTAAAAATGGAAAAATAAGCCCAATACAGTACACATTCAGCTTTACAGAGCATATTTATACAGTTATACAACATAAAGTCTGGACGTGCGCTAACCAAAAATTATGATTGGCAGGATGGAGACCCAAGAATTGGGGAGGGAGGTAGAGAAAGATAAGGCCCCAGATGAGCAAATCAGGAAGCGAAACACCAACATGCTACTTACAGATAAGGTGGCAAGTACGAAAGAATCAGCTAGTAAAGAATTGAAGGCTGTGGGAAGGAAGGGGAGGTAGGGTGTGGTAGGACCAAGAGACAGCTGGTTTTGTTTGACTTTCTTAACAATGTGCATGTCTATCATTGAAGAAAAGACAAACTATGTTTTGAAAAAAGTTAATTGATCATAGGTAAAGCCGCCACCCCCAGCACCCATCCTTGCCTCACGATAACCCTTAACAATTATATCCTTCCAATCTTTATATATATATAATGACCGTTGGGGTTTAGAGTCATTTAAAGCAAATCTGAATTTTTAAGGGTCCTTAGGGAGGTATAAGGCTTAAGATTTGGCCGGGTGCAGTGGTTTATGCCTGTAATCTCAGCACTTTGGGAGGTCAAGGGGGGTGGATCACCTGAGGTCAGGAGTTCAAGACCAGCCTGGCCAACATGGTGAAACCCCATCTCTACTAAAAACACAAAATACTTAGCCAGGAATGGTGGCAAACAACTGTAATCCCAGGCTACTTGGGAGGCTGAGGTAGGAGAATCATTTGAACCTGGGAGGCGGACATTGCAGTAAGCTGAGATCACGCCATTGTACTCCAGCTTGGGCAACAAGAGCGAAACTCTGTCTAAAAAAAAAAAAAAAAAAAAAGGCTTAAGATCTCTTAGAGTCTATTGAGATCTATCTATCTATCTATTAATATATGCAAGGATTTTATATATATATAAAGATTAACTTTTGTGTGTATATGATACATAAATAATATCATCCTATATGTATCTTTCACCAACTATTTTCACTTAACATTATGTCTTGGCATCTACTTTCAGCTAGTGGAATTGGTGTGGTAATAGGTCTGTAGGCTTTAATATCCTTCCTCTACAAATTCTGAATAAAGAAATTATTACACAGACCCATCTTTATTATCAGGACTTGAATCTCATTTATGTAGTCCATTGAAACTAAAATGTTATCTTTCAATATGTCCCCCCAAAAAAGACAGTATTATGGATCTTGAATTTTCTGGGAGATGCATTTTTGAAGCATCCTCCTTGAGGAGATAAAGCAGTTTAAGTCATTATCCTGAGCATAATTCATTTATAGTATCCCACATGAATTCTTGTCCTTAAAGTAGCTACTTAAAGATTTAGGACTTTTCCCCCTCTTTTTCAACATGCTGAATGTCACACTGGCCTGAAGAGCAACTTTACTGCTGCAGGGGTAACTTATATTTCATCTTATAAAGCCCCAAATCTGCATTATTTTTTACCTCAATTTAGGATGAATTTTGGTGATTAAAATGAGAAAAACATGGCTCGTGGTCCTCAGATGGATTTTTGGATCCAGATTCAAAAGTGGAATAAATTTATTTTAGAAATGTGAGTTCATATTACTTTATAATAACGCCCTCAGGTGATGGGCATGCACGTGGGCTTAGGTAGGGAGTGCTGTGGTGAAGAGTCTGATGATGTGCACCAGAGTTAGCCTCACAGTTGAGTATCTTTTTCTTTTTCTTTTTTTTTTTTTTTTTTGAGTTGGAGTCTCACTCTGTCACCCAGGTTGGAATGCAGTGGCACCATCTCGGCTCACTGCAAGCTCCGCCTCCAGGTTCATGCCATTCTCCTGTTCTCCTGCCTCAGCCTCCCCAGTAGCTGGGACTACAGGCAGCCACCACCATGCTCGGCTAATTTTTTGTATTTTTAGTAGAGACAGGGTTTCACCCTGTTAGCCAGGATGGTCTTGATCTCCTGACCTCGTGATCCGCCCACCTCGGCCTCCCAAAGTGCTGGGATTACAGGCATGAGCCACCTCGCCCGGCCACAGTTGAGTATCTTAATAATGCTTTGTCATTATTTAGGGTTTAGAGCTTAAGATTGGAGTTATTAGCGTTTAGAGCCCTTGGGATCAGAGTCAAAGTTGCATTTGGGAACAAGAAAATCTCAGGGTAGTCTCTGTCACTCTTCTTATATCATTGGGATTATTAGGGTGAAGCTATCTGATCATTAAGAAGAGAGATGTAGGGTTCGGATTCTGGTCAGAGTGTATGTGGGTCTGCTCCAACTTCTTCACAGAGTTTAGAGCTCAGGATCATTGGTTTGTGGTAATTAGGCTTTTAGGGTTGTCATTGTCAAGGGGTTCAGGGTCAACCATCCATTAATTTATCATCATTTGGAATTTGGGGTCTTCTGTTGCAACATCAACAGGATCCCTAAGTCAAGGTTAAAGTCCAAGTATACAAACAGAGCTCTGGTCTTTGGGTAACAGATGAGTCATTGAGGTATGGAATAATGAGGGTCAGGACAGGTCACTGACGAGGTGTCTGCTTCATTGCCTGTTAGGGTTTAGGATTTTTGAGTCATTAATGTCCAGGGCGTTGGAGTTAGCATTAATGTTGTTGAGGCTGAGAAGGTTGGGCTCATTAGACTTGGGTTCCTTTGAAACTATTTAAGGTCACTTTGGGTTTAGGATAATTTTGGATCAATTAGAATAGTTTAGAATAGTTTGGGTATTTTAGGTGCAATTATGATTTCTTGGATCTTTTAGAGTCTTTTGGACTGTTGGGGTGTAGAGTCATTTCAAGCAAATTTAAATTTTTAAAGGCCCTTAGGGAGGTATAAGGCTTAAGATCTCTCAGAGTCTATTGAGATACTTAGGGTCATTTAGAGTTGTTTGGGTTAGTTTAGAGTCATGTGAGATAACCTGGGGCTTAAGGTTTTAAGCATCATTTAAGAAACTTTAGCATGTTTAGAGTTGTTTAGGCTTTAGGATTGCCTGGGATCTCTGAGGGTGTTTTAGAATTTAGGGTAGTTTTAATTGACTTAGGATCCTTTGGGTTTATATAGCTTCTAGCTTTGCTATTCCAAGTGTGGCCTGTGGATCAGCAGCATCCACATCCCCTGGGAGTTGGTAGAAAGGCAGTGTCTCAAACCACACCCTAGGTCTGCTAAATCTGAGTCAACGTTCTAACAAGATCCTCTCCAGAATCACAAAACTTGCATATTCAAGTTCTGTGGTAGTTTACAGGCATCTGAGGCCACTTCCAGGTATTAGGTCTCTAAGGTTGTTAGATACATTACCATAGGGTCATTTAAATGATTGGATTCTTTAGTGTGCTTAGACTGTAAAGAATATCCTGAAATCATTCATTCAGGATATTTTATGCATTTAGAGTTAGGATTGTTTAGGGTTCAAAGGTCTTAAAAATCTTATAGAGATTTTTAAGGTTTAGGTTCTATTTTGATTGCTTAGAGCTTTTTACGGGTGGTTTATGTCACTTAGCACCATTTATAGTCATGGAAGTTTATTTAGCATTTAAAGTTGTTTTGAGTAATTTATATCTCTTCAGAATCTCTAAGAGCATCTGAAGTCTTATACCACTTTGGGTAGTTTAGGATCACAAAGGATTTAGGACCATTTGAGGTGATTTCAATAGGTTGGGAGGTCAATTTAAGGATTACACTTGGTAGTGAGTTTGGGTAAGGACTTAGAGGCTGTTCTCACTGGCACACTTGGTGTTTGAGGTCTTCGTGTTTATGGTACGTTTGGATATTTATTCGTTCATTACACAAATATTATCAAGGTGTTGTAAATCAAATAAAATGACCGAGATGGGTCTCAATCATTTTAAGAGGTTTATTTGTCAAGGTTAAAGACACAACAAGGTTCAGGAAAAGAACACAGAGGCTCAGGAAAAATCTGTGGTCCTTGCTTTTTCCAAAGAGCATCTGGAGACTTCAATATTTAAAGGGAGAAAAGCAACTATTGCGGGAAAAAGGAAGGAACTTTAAAAAAGAGTGGGCAATAAGAAAGGCAAGCAGTTGCATTCTTTTGAGTCTTAATTCTATCAGCGTTCACTGAATACACATTATACACGTAAGAAAAGGGTAGAGGACTAGTCACTTATGCATTCGTCTGGTGCTCAGTGAATCAGCATTTTACATAAGATAAAATAAACATAGGGCAGAGGAAGCAGTTACACGTTTGTCTCAGGTGAACAGAGAGATGACTTTTAGTTCTGTCCTTTGTCCTGTCTGTGTGAAGGTCAGGGTGAAATTCAATAGAACTGTTTTAAGGTAAAGATCTTGGGACCCACAAGGAATTTCCTTGTGGGCACATTGTGAGGGAAGTATGTAGCTCTTTTTATCTTTGTAGCTATCTTTTTCTGAACAAAATGGGAAGCAGGTTTGCATGACCTATTTCCTAACATGACTTTTCCCTTTGCCTTAGTGAGTTGGGGGTCCTGAGGTTTATTTTCCTTTCACAGTGTCTACCAAGAATCAGGTGCTTCTGTAGGTGGTTGGGATGCCTTCACAGAGCTTAGGTTCTAGTGGAGGAGATACATAAATCAATGAATACATTCAGACTGCAAAAAGCACTTTGAAGAGAGTGGAAGCAGAGGATAGCTGGCAGGAGATCAGCTGATTTTGGTGTTTGGGGAAGGCCTTGATAGGAAGGAAGAGTTGAGCTGAGACCTGAATCAAAAAGGAGGCAAGCATGTGATGAGCTGGGGGGAAGAGTATCCCAAAAAGACCAAGTGGCAAGTGCAAGTCCCAGAAGAAGGACAGGTCTGGACATGCTTGAAGGGCAGCAAGGCCAGTGTAGCTGGTCCCAAGAAGAGGCCTGAGGAAGACCATGTAGGCCTGAAACCGATCCAGTTGTCCCATAGAGCTGATGTTTATGGTTTCTTTGAATAAACAGAGAAATTGATCCTCCCAGTCTTAAAACCTGAGAAAGTGACACTTGTCTTATCTGAGCTCCTTTCTCAGGAAACCAGCTATCAGGTCTTCTAGATAGCATCAAGGATCTGACACTCACCAGATCATTGCATCTAGACAATGAGAGGTGAAACCCCCTTACCCGTCATGATTGTCTAAGCAACCACCTGCTTCCTGTTGACCAACTCCTCTTGCTTACCCCTTGCTAATTCCTATTTTCTCACACAAGGTTACATTTCTTTCCTGCTATATAAACTTCTAATTTTAGTTGCTCAGGGAGATGGATTTGAGACTGATCTTCCATCTTCTTAGCTGCAGCACCTGATGAAAGCCTTCTTCCTTGGCAAGGCTCATTGTCTCAGTGATTGGCTTTCTGGGAGGCAAGCAGTAGGACATAGACCAAACCCCTGGTGGTTTAGTAGCAGGTCCAGGTAGGCTAGATAAGGACTTGGGATTTTTTTTAAAAAAGGTTTACAGTCATTTAGGTCACCAAATATCATTTGGGTTCTTTGTTTTTAAAGTTGGCCCATTCAAGGTTTAGGAACCTCTAGGGATGTTAGGAGCCACCAAAGATCATTTAGAATATTTTGTGGCTATTTAGGATCTTGTACTATTATTTATGATTTTTGAAATTCATTTGGGATGATTTAGGGTTATTATTGTTGTCAAGGATTTGGTTTTAAAGGTTTTAGGTTTACAGTTGGTAGTAACCTGGCTGGTCATGTAGCATTTGCTGTCATTTAGACCTTTTTATTATATCTTGACTTCATTAAGGTTATTTAGGATGTTTTTCAATTATTACAGCATTTAAATTTTTTTCTAGAGTTTATGGTCACTAAAAGTTGTTTAGCATCTTTTAGGGTCCTCTGGGATCATCTAGGGTTGATTAATAGCATTTAGGAATCTTAGTGTCATTTTATTGTTTGTCATTTTAATTGTCTATCACCTTTAAATGTTTTACAGGGGATCGTGTTTCATTGTTAAGGATTATTTGGATTCATTTAGGATCTTTTAAGGTTGGTGAAGTGGTCCTCAAATTCAGTGCATACAGGAATCAAAGAGGAGGTTAGGGTATTAGTCCATTTTCACGCTGCTGATGAAGACATAACCGAGACTGGACAATTTACAAAAGAAAGAGGTTTAATTGGACTTACAGTTCCACGTGACTGGGGAAGCCTCACAATCATGGTGGAAGGCAAGGTGGAGCAAGCCAAGTCTTACATGGATGGCAGCAGACAAAGAGAGCTTGTGCAGGGGAGCTCCTCTTTTTAAAACCATCAGATTTCATGAGACATTCAATATCATGAGAAGAGCATGGGAAAGACTTGCCCCCATGATTCAGTTACCCGCCCCCCCACACCAGGTCACTCTCATAACACGTTAGGATTCAAGATGAGATTTGGGTGGGGACGCAGCAAAACCATATCAGTTAGTAAGAAAGAGGCAGTGTTAGAAATTCTGCTGCCAACGCCACAGCCCAGAAGAATTGAACCACAATCTCTTGGTATGGAATATAGACATCAGTGTTCTAAAAAACTCCCCAGGTGATTGCAGTGTTCCCCTTAGACTCATTGAGAACAGTTAGTGCACCAGAAACATCAGCATCACCTGAGAACTTTATTAGAGATGCAGATTCACTGCCCTACTCCATCTGCTGAATCAGGAACTCTGGTGTTGGGGCCCGGCAGTCTGTGTTTTCACAGGAACCCTGGGTGATTCTGATGCTTCCTAGAGGTCAACCCCACTAGCATGAAGTTTACAGGGGTCTTCAGGATCCTTGAGGTTTTTTAGGGTGAGGGAATTCTAAGGGCATTTTAAGAAACTTAGAGTCATTTGGGTTATTTTAGGGTTGTTTATTGTCAACTTAGTGTGTGTATCCTGAGAAGGTACCAGTAGGCACCTGAGTGAACTATTTTTAAATTCAGTTTATTTGATAATCATCTGAGTCAGCCCAGAAATCATGCTCACTGCCGGTGTCCTGGCCTCTATGGGAACGAAAGTCAGAGCAGCTCCTGAGCTCCTGGCTCAGGCCTCAGGTGCATGGGGTGGGCGGGGTGGGCTGGGGGAGCGGGAGTGTCCCATGTGCCCAGGCGGGGCAAGGCACACATTTATCCAGAAGACACCAAGCAAAGGGCTTGGTTTGTGAATCAGGCACTGCATTTGGTACCCAATTCTTAATCAAGGGAACTTCAGAATATAAGAAACTGAAAGTAGAACTGTCTAACAGCACATTCTGGCTAACTTCAGGTTTCCAGGATTTATGGTGTGTATTTTTCTCTCCTTTTGAAAACTTTTGCATGTCTAGTTTCTGGAAGGAGAATTGAGAGTACAGATTGAAAATGTGTTTGGTGTCCAGGGTGACTGACCCTAAACACAGGGAATTTCCCAATTCCTCACATGAGGTCTCTAACCTCAGGCTCCTGCGTACTCAAGACGGCATGGCATGGTGGCTGGTTTCCTCAAAGGCCCTGGAACTATTGATGCCATTCTTCCATTCTGTGTATTACATATGTGTGTATTTACATTGCATATATATATATATATATATATATATATGATTATATATACATGGTTTTTGGTATATGGGACTGCATTTCCATTGCATAATGGGCCTCTTATTCTTCTAGGAATTCTGAAGTCTAGTGCTTGGAAAAACTGACCCTACCACGGACACAAAGGCCTGGCTGGTTTTAATCTTCTGGCCATTGTTTTTTTGTTGTTGCTGTTTTGTTTTGTATGTGTTTATACATTTTTGGATTCTTAATATTTTTGGAGTTACTAAGCAGGAAATTTTAATTTTAAAGCCAATGTAATAGAAGCACTAAGAAAATCTAATAGCACCACCCCAACATAACTTTTTTCATAGGCCTTTACATGTAGGCCTGCAATCATATTGAACATACAATTTTATTTACTTTACATAACAATATTTTCCATGTTTCTACATAAACTATTATGTAATTTCATTCTGAGTCTCACTCTGTCGCCCAGGTTGGAGTGCAGTGGCACGATCTTGTCTCACTGCAGCCTCCGCCTCCCAGTTCAAGTGATTCTCCCACTTCAGCCTCTTGAGTAGCTGGGATTACAGGCACCCACCACCACGCCTGGCTAATTTTTGTATTTTTGGTAGAGACAGCGTTTCGCCAAGTTGGCCAGGCTGGTCTCAAACTCCTGACCTCAGGTGATCTGTCCGACTCAGCCTCCCAAAGTGCTAGGATTACAGATGTGAGCCACCACGCCCAGCCTTCTACATAAACTTGATAATTACACTTCTAGTAGCAGAATAATATTCATGCTTATGGTTTTTATTTTACCTATACCATTATCACAAAGAAGGAGGAAAGCAAGGAAAAAAATGTACTTGACTTTTTATTGGGATTACTTGAATGTATAGATAATTTGGTAAATTTTAGATTAATTTAGGTAATTTAGGTAGATTAATTTAGGTAATTATAGATAATCTGCTAAATTTTCAATCCATAAATGAGGTATATATTTCCCTTTTTTAATTTTATTTTTAACCTTTTATTAGATTATACACCTAGAAATACATAGAAATGAATTTTTATATATTTTCCTTGTTTTAGCAACCTTGCAAAATTCATTTCATATTTGTAATAATTTATCTCTAGATTATTATGACCAACTTGAATTCAACTTTTATTTGTTGGTTTCTTTTAATGGGTCATAGATGTTATAGTTTGCTTTTTTGCTTAGTGAGTTTTTGTGACAACTTGTGTTACAGTCAACATTTGGCTAAGGAACTTTAAGGACTGAAGTTGGACACTACATTATGAAACGGGAAAGGTTCCCTTGTCCCCCTCGCAGGGCGTGAGACAGGGACTGTGGCTGGCTTCTTCAGTGCCCTGCTGCTCAGACCTCTAGGGGAGCATACAGACGGGCAGGCTGTGGGGCTCCGACCCCACGCCAGTGTCTAGGGGGTGAATGTTTGCAGCTCCTGAAGCCCCAGTGGGCGTGTGTTACAGGGTGCTCTTTTAGTTTAGCCGTCCATAAGCGACTTGTGTTAACCAGCTCAATTAGACCCTCTACCTTGTCGCAAGGACAGAGGGCTTTCTGTATCCTAGGGTTCTTGCCTTGGTGTACCGGAAGAATCGGATCACACGTGAGCTTGGAGAATGAGTGCAAGGTTTTATTGGGTGGAAGTAGCTTTCAGCAGAGGTGGGGGGGAATGCCAGATGGTAGATGATTTTCACCTGGAGTCAGGCCACTCGGCCCCACGGGCTCTCCTCCAACTGCCCCAGCCAAACTCCATGCCCTTCTGCCAGTTCGTGGCCTGCCAGCGTGCCAGTGCCGGCTGATGTGCACCTGTCCACGTCCAGCCCCCCAAGTGTTCCTCCACTGATGTGCTCCTCCTGACCTTCAGCCGCTTCTGTCCCTGCCTTGCTAGGGTCTAGGGTTTTTATAGGCATAGGATGGGGGCATGGCAGGCCAGGGTGGTCTTGGGAAATGCAACATTTGGACAGGAAAGCAAAAATGCCTGTCCTCACTTAGGTCCGTGGGGGTAGAGCCCTAGCTAGGGACCACGCCCTCCTCTAACCAGCACTTCACTTCCCCACTTCTGTATCATTTAAAGGGACCACGCTTTTCCCTTCCCAGCACGTCCATAGCAATTAAGATCTTTCCTTGGGATCATTTTGGAATCAAGGCTCTTTGTAGTCCCAGACATTCAAAATCCACAATGTGTGGGAGTTCTAAGTAGTTTGTTCCCAAAATTATACCCTAGACATCGCTGAGACATAATTACTTTCCATCAGCAAGACATACCCATGCTGTCATGTTCCCTCTGTCTCAGCATTTGGCACCAACTACCCTCTCAGAACCCCTGGGTTGTCCCAGGGAAGGATGTTGTAAGATACCCCAACCTCGGTGCTGTTGACCCCATAGATGGCTCTGCAGGTGAGGGTAGGTGGCATCAAGGGCAGCTTAGAGGGGCTTAATGACTAGCAGGGGACATTCAAAGTCATGAATTATTGAGTTGTGGAAATTCCTTATGTATTTTGAATGTTAACCCCTTATCAGATACATGGTTTGCAAATATTTTCTTCCATTCTATAGGTTGTCTTTTCATTTCATTGTTTCCTTTGCTGTGTAGAAGCTTTTTAGTTTGATGTAGTCCCACTTGTTTATTTTTGCCTTTTTTTTTCTTTGAGACAGTGTATCTATCTGTCACCCAGACTGGAGTGCATGTGATTTGGGCCCACTGCAACCTCAGCCTTCTGGGCTCAAGCGATCCTCCTACCGTCCAAGTAACTGGGACTGCAAGTGCATGCCACCATGACCAGCTAATTTTGGGGGGGTATTTTTTGTAGAGATGGGGTTTTGCCATGTTGACCAGGCTGGTCTCAAACTCCTGTGCTCAAGCAATCCACTCACCTTAGCCTTCCAAAATGCTAGGATTACAGACATGAGCCATCACACCTGGCCTGTTTTTGCTTTTGTTGCCTGTGCTTTTGGTGTCATATCCTAAAAATCAGGGAACAAATGTTCAGTCACAAGGTAAGTTCTAGGGATCTAATATACAGTGCTGTGACTGTAGTTAATAGTACCGTATTGTTTACTTGTAATTCACTAAGAAAGTAGATCTTTGACATTTTGGGCTGGATGAAGAAAAAAACAGTAGATCTGAAGTGTCCTGACATCACACACACACACACACACACACACACAATGGCAACTGTGTGATGATGGATGTGTTAATGTGATGTGGTAATCGTTTCACAATGTGTATGTGAAATGTATATGTACAACAATCATCAGGTTGTACACTTTGAATATATGTCATTCTTATTTGTCAATTATGCCACAATAAAACTGAAAAATAAATACTTTTTAAATTAAAAAATAATAATATTCATGTTTATGGCTTATGAATTAGTAAGTCCAAGCTTAAAACTCTGATAAGAAAAATGTATCTTGCTCTAATGTAAGAACAATTAAATCAGGGTTAATAAAACACTGATACATAAAAATCCATATTATATTCTGCATTATGTCAAAACACAGGTTTAGATTTCAGTTTTTCCTAAAGTTTAAACTTAACACTTAAATTCCAACTTATGGCTGCTGCTGAAAAACTTCTCATCAAAATTATGATAAGCTGCTCTTTGGCCAACTCATAGGGTGATCTTATTTATCATCCATACTGGATCATTTTGAGAGTAAAAGGGGATGTTGTTAATAATTACATATAACCACAGAATAAAATGGAAGTGTCCCAAGCAAACCAGGACTTATGGTCTCATAAGGCCCCAGTGGGCCTACCTACCATTTTAAAACTTCTAAAGTTAACTTATATGCTTATAAAGCATATACTTATAATTTATCACTTATATAAAGTTAACTTACTTATGTAACATATACTTAAACTGTAAGTCACGATTTCTATTTTGCATTATTTCTTCATTTCTTCTTTCTGCCCCCATATGATCCGCAGAAAATTTTGCATGGTTTTAAACTAAAAATAGCAATGTTAATTTTACTCAAGTTCAGTTTTCAGCAGTGTTTTCTTGCATTTAAACATTTCAGCAACCTATTCAAATGTCTTCAAAACTTGACAGTGAAGTTTTGTACTCACAGCAAACTCCATTCAGTAATAACATCATTACCTAAAATAGATAATACCAAATTACTTCATAAAATCTGTTTCCATAAAACAAGCCAAGAACTGCCAGCACCTTTGGCAGAAGGCTATCAGAATTTTTTGGTTATTTTAGGCACTGTAACTCCTACAAGGCTTACTGCATTTTGGGGGGTCATGACTGGACCCCAAATGAACCATTTATCTTTAGTCTATATCATCTACATCTACATGATGCACTGTACAAAAGTCTCACTACCTTGGAAGGGTTAACTGCCTGCTCATCTGTTTCGCCCAACTTAAATGCAGCAACTGAAAAGCTCTCTTTGAATTAAAAACTCTAAATATGGGAAATTGAAACAACACTCCAAGGGACCTGTGATTTATCCACACTTTCTTTCTGTCTCTCTCCCTCCTTCCCCATCTCTCTCTCTCTCTCAAACTTATATATGTATTGTTTACAGAAGCATCATTAAAAATCTGGTCTTGGTTGTTACCATCTTCTAGAGGCCAAATTATGATGGTCACTATTTATGCTTCATGGCCAGGTTTCTTAGGAAGACAACTGTCAAACCTCATATTAAACTTTATGAACCAATGAAATTGTTTCTCTGTATTAGGGTTCTCCAAAGATATGTGTGTGTCTGTGTGTGTGTGTGTCTGTGTGTGTGTGTGTGTGTGTGTGTGTGTAGAGAGAGAGAGAGAAGTGTGGGTGTGGGGGGACAGAGCTTAAAGAATTGATTCACATAATTCATCTTGTAGTTCAAGTCCAAAGGCAGTCTTTTTTTTTTTTTTTTTTCTTTTGAGACGGAGTCTTGCTCTTTCTCCCAGGCCAGAGTGCAGTGGCGCGATCTCGGCTCACTGCAAGCTCCGCCTCCCGGGTTCACGCCATTCTCTTGCCTCAGCCTCCCGAGTAGCTGGGACTACAGGCGCCCGCCACCGCGCCCGGCTAATTTTTTGTATTTTTAGTAGAGATGGGGTTTCACCGTGTTAGCCAGGATGGTCTCGATCTCCTGACCTCGTGATCCGCCCGCCTCGGCCTCCCAAAGGGCTGGGATTACAGGCGTGAGCCACCGCGCCCGGCCCAAAGGCAGTCTTGAGGCAGAATTCCTTCTCTGGGATCTCAGTCTTTTTTCTTAAGGCCTTCAACTGATTGGGTGAGGCCCACCCACATTATGGAGGGCAGACTGCTCAAAGTCCACTGATTTAAAGGTTAATCTCAACTTAAAAAAAAAAATCATAGTAACATCTAGTGTTTGACCAAATATCTGAGCTCCATGGCCTAGCCAAGTTGACATATAAAATTAGGTATCATACCTTCCCCCTACCATAGGGTGGAACTTGGGCCCTAGTCTGAAAATCTTACACTTGGGGAGTCATGGGGGGATGCTTCCAACCCCTGCAGGGTGGCTTAGCCATTTTACAGGTGAGAAAACCAAATCCTAGAGAAAGGATAGTTGAGTTGGTCCCAGGGTTCAAGAGCAGGGGGTGGAGTCAGAGTGGAAATTCAGCCTCACTGAGTAGAAGTTCCAAGCTCTTTCCTCCACAGCTCCTGCCTCTCCAGAGCCCTCAACCGGGAGCCCCTAAGACAACCTTCTCATTTTACTTCCTACCTGGGACTTAACAGCCAGGCCCAAGCATATTCAAACCATAAACTCGGGGAAGAAAATTAACTGATTTGGTGGGTGCTCCTTCCTGTTCCTGTCACCCACCTTACAACCACCCTCTCACAACACAGGGCTCCTCTCACAACACAGTGACCCAGCAGTCACACACAGACCCATCCATGGGGCACATCTCTTTGAAAAGTGCTTTATTTCAGTAAGATCTAAGTCAGGTGCATTAAAACATATCAAAATGTTACAAAAATGTACGGCTCCCTTCCTGAGGCCTTGTCAGATTACGTTAGATGAGTAAACGCATCAGCGTATAAGTTCAGAACCAAACGTTGAATCAAGCCATGTACCATCGCTGAAAGGCAAGTTATAATTAAGAAAAGAATACTTCACAAGGCTAAAACAATTGGGAAAACCCTTCAGAAACACTAGCAATTACACACCAGAAACTTCAGCCTGGAAACAGGTCTGCGATCTGCAGGGAAGACTCCAAAGGTAAACTGAGGGTTTCCCACCATAGCTTGTGCATCTTATGCTCAGTTAAATACAGTTAAAACACAAGGGGCACTTAAACACGCCCTTTGTGATAGGGCAAAGCTTTCTATTACATCTGGAAGAAGGGGGCGCCATTCTTATTTATAGCAAACTATAAAAATCATTCTTATTTTTACATCTCTAGGAAATCATATCTCATCTCCTCTGAGTGAAGCAAGACTTTGTGCAAAACAATTTTAGTGGAAACGTGAAAATGTGTGCTGCTATGTCAGGGACGCTCATGGTGATCTCCTGTCTCCTATCTCATTCTTCACATCGTGGTTTGGCCGCTGTAAGACACTGAAATTGCCTTGTTCATGTAGAAATCTCTCTCTTGGCCAGGTGCAGTGGCTCACACCTGTAATCTTTAGGAGGCCTTTAGGCCTAGGCGGGTGGATCACAAGGTCAGGAGTTCAAGACCAGCCTGGCCAAGATGGTGAAACCTCATCTCTACTAAAACCACACAAAAAAATTAGCCAGGCATGGTGGTGGGTCCCTGTAATTCCAGCTACTTGGGAGGCTGAGACGGGAGAATCACTTGAACCCCAGAGGCAAATGTTGCAGTGAGCTGAGATCGCACCACTGCGCTCCAGCCTAGGCAACAGAGCGAGACTCTATCTCGAAAGAAAAGAAAGAAAGAAAGAAGAAAGGAAGGAAAGAAGGAAGGAAGGAAGGAAATCTCTCTCAGCGATGTATCTATGACACCACATTCTCTGTGCTACAGAGCTTTGACATAAAACTTGGTTTTTGGTTGTTCTGTTGGTGGTGGTGGTTTCTTTAAAGAGAATTCTCTTTTCTTAAGAGAGCTTCTTGTTCTTCTGTGGCCAGTTTCTCTCTCCACCCTCCTGAGACTTTGAAATAACCACTCAACTCCACAGAATTCTTGTTGAGACTTTTCTGCATGGAAAACAGATTTTTTCGGGGGCATTATATGCTACCGATATTAGGATAAAATGTGTTTCTCTAGAGGTTTCTAGGAGAGAGTACTGTTTTCTTTTGGTGAGGGAAGAGACGATTGTGAAAATATTTTTCCTTGAAGCATCAGCATGTCTCAGAGCAAAATCTTGACCCGAGGTCTCAGCACTTTTCTTGCAGATGGGTGACTAATATCCAGAAATCCTCTTGCCTCAACTCAACTCCAAGTTGAAGTCCATCCAGCCTTGTGCACATTCTTCACCAATACGTACAGGCAAGACTATCTTTTGTGCTTTTCAGCCTCTCCCCAAGATAATCCCCACCCCCCCGGCCATTTAAGTCATCACCTTCCCTCTCATGTGATCACAGAGAATGTGACCTTGTGCTTAATTCCACCATCCCAGCCAGATAGGTTCAGGTTATTCCTTCACTTGATCACTTTATAACATAAGCCCCTCCTGGGGTGGGGGTGGGGGGTGCGGGAGACAGACGCAGCTAAACTGCTTTTCACAAGTTGGATAAAAAAACCCAACCCTATAAACTGGTCTTTTGTTCTCTACACCATTTCAGGTTCATTGCACACAATTACATAAACTCCCACAAATCGGTCGAAGAGTTCAAAACTACAAGACCATGTGATACCAGTGAGAAAATCTGCTCCACACTGTGGCAAAGCGTCTCTGTTTCAGCTGCTGCTATTTCAAAGAACCTTTCCAAAATTTCTGATCAGGTTCTTAGGACATGAGAAATGACCTCTCAAGAGGGCAGGACAAAATGGAAGAGTGTGGTCTGCATTACATGGAAGTGTGTTGTGTAAGATGGGATCTCCTCTCACTTTCACCCCCTGACTTCCCATCTTTAAAAAGGTGAGTCTGCCTTAGTATTGCTCCCTTGGAAAGTGATCTGGCCAACTGGGCATGTTGCAGTATTTCCGCATTTAACACTATCGTAGTGCTAGTGCAAATCAAAGAGAACTCTTGTAAGCCAGAAATCACTGTCCAATAAGAGCTAGTGGTTAGTAGTTTGCTTTGTGGAAATTCTTCTCCCAAGTCCTCCAAGGAGAATTACTGGGGCCAACTAAGGCTTTGAACATTCAAAATAAAAATTACCAGAAGAGAAGTTCTCCAAATCATTTTCTCAATTGCAAAACTCAGGAGGTGTTTGCATTCACAGAACTGTTCTTTCCCAGCTGTAACAAAGGAAGCCTCTCCCGGTGCCCACTCCTTGTCTTCTTACCCCAATTCTATGCAGTTTGCAGAAGCCCGTCTGGGTTTCCACTCCATGCCCCACAGGGCTGGTGCTGCTGTCCCCGTGGAGGAAGGAGACTTGCTATAAAACCCCTGGCGAAATGCCAGGGGCAGCATGCCATCTTTTTGCAGTCTACATTGAGACCACAGCTGTGAGCCTTCTAAAGAAGCCATAGGTATGAATGGGGGGCAGGAGGCTGCCCAGGGCAAAAACATCTCCACCAAAAAGGTCCATCATCTTCCTTTGGAGGCACCAACCAGGGGCTGTTCTTTCCTCAACTGCCCAGCTCTGCAAACCTTCCATGGAGAGAAAGTGGAGAAGAGACGGGCAGTGCCTCTACCCCAGCTAGGCTCAGAGATGCCTGCTATCAGGAGCTCCTGGTCTTGCTTGGTCGATCTCCACAGCCAGGCACCCAGGTCCAAGCATCTGTCTCCCTCTCAAACGGTATCAGCTGCACTGATGCCCAGCTGCCTGTCAAGCTTCCTGATGGGAGTCCCAGGGCACAGACTGTTCTTGCCCTTTTCTCCCATTGGTGTTGGATCTAAAGATCACCTAGGTGGCTGCGCAGAGGAGCTGAGGAGAAGCTCCATCCTCCCCATGCACCTTCACCAGGTGGCCTAAAGAGCTTCCCTGAACCCCACACTCAGTAGCAAGATGAGGCTTCATTCTTGGAATGCATCTCCACACACAAGGTGAGGGCAACTTGCAAGAACCCAGAGGTTGGAAAGAATGAAGTCTTGACTGCAAACATCAACCCAGCTTCAAGTGCAGGAAGACCTTTGATGACGTGAAGATGGGCTGCGTTCAAGGCACCTGTCATTTCTGCGGGTAGCCTCAACATTTCCCTTCAACCTGAAACTTCCTGGCCACCAGGCCACCAGGCCCTGGCCACACTAGCTGGTCAGCACTGTGTACACACCAGCAAGATCTTTGTTTCTTGACACATTTCCTGCCACTCAAGGAAGCGCCAGAGAGATAGGTTGTCAGCTGGGTACAGAGAAACACACAGGATCTTCTCTGTCTCCTAAAGGTAGCCATGGAGGCAGAGATGGAGGCAGAATCCACTCTTCACAGGTTTCCACATAGAACATCACATATGTCTTTGTCATTTAAAACAATCAAGGTTTCCAGTGTAAAAATATGTGGGCTTATTGCATCTACCCTATGGATGGTTTATCTTTTTCTTTCCATCAGACTTGCCGCAAGGTTATGTGGCTGTTATTTTGTTAATTTCCAAGGTTCTTACATTCACTGATCCTTCTAGGCATACAGGGAGAATTTCTACCAACATATAAACAACCCAAATGGTGAACCTGGAGAACCCTCTTCCCTTTCTAAACACAGGCAGACATGTGGCTGCTCCCTGGCACTTGAGAGGAGAAATCTTTCCTTCAACCTAAATCCCACTCAGATCAGCGGCTCCTCTGATTTTCCTGCTCACGGGCAGCACATGTGCCAGGCTCACGGCTCTTGTGCTGGTTGCCTGGAATTTAATTATATGTGCAAGTATCAGGTAGGCACATGGACACGTACCATGCGTGCACACACATGTACACACACACATTTTGGGTCCTCCTTATAACTAAAATCAAAAGTCCTTGTGAGTGGAAGAAAGGAGGGCAGGGGTCCAGGGATAGGGAGTTGTCTGCTGACTTCTACATCCAGCTCCAGGCAGCAAATGATGGCTTGGCCGGAGCTGGGGAGGTTTGTGTCTAAATGTTTCCATGGAAAGAAAGTGCCTAGATTCCTGGGGGTCTTATGGCAATGGCAGCTCCTGGGGTGCCCAGATCCCCTCGTTCTTGTGGCTCAGATTGTTGCTGGGGTCTCGGCTATCTCCTCCAGCCTCTGTCGAATCATTAGCCGGAGCACGGTGTACCTGGAGACAAGAAACAGGCTCAGGCGGAGAGCAGCCAGCAATGCACCACTCCCCAGGACCTTCCCCACCACCTGGGTAACCCCAAGGTCACACCAGTTAACAGTGCATTGAAGTGCTCTGCTCCTTTGCTTCCATTACTGATCCCTTTTTAGCTACTTTGTTGCTTATGTTCATTCCTACAACACGATGAGAGGAAATAAAGAGACCAAATCCAAATTAGATTATTTTACTATGGGTAGAACATCTGGCCAAAAAAAAAAAAAAAAAAAAGTAAAAAAAAAAAACAGCAATAATAAGCATTCTACGAATTCATCGTGTTTGCTTACTATGTCCAAGACACTATGCATAGTACTTCATATGCACAGTAGCTCATGAACCCTCACCTAGGCTAGATGATATAAAATTGCTAACAGTTGACCCTCTTGGGGAATCCTACAAAAATGGCAACTTCATATGGTTCAACCTTATAACAGAACCTGCATTTTGCAGAAGAGGCCATAGCAGCTACTAGGCATGGAGGTCCGTGGCTTGCGGGGAGTTTCATTTTCACATGACTTCCCTGAGCTGTGGCACTGCAGCTACAGGAGTGGGCACTGCTGTGCAGGGATAAATGGACATATTCCTTATGTTCAGGGCTTTGTGCTGCACAGAAAAAGCTATTTGTAAAGTTTAGGACATAGTTGGCTGGGCATGGTGGCTCATGCCTATAATCCCAGCACTTTGAGAGGCCGAAGAGGGTGGATCATTTGAGATCAGGAGTTCAAGACCAGCCTGACCAACATGGCAAAACCCCGTCTCTACTAAAAATACACACACACAAAAAAAATAGCTAGATATGGTGGTGCATGCCTGCAATCCCAGCTACTGGGGAGGCTGAGGCGGGAGAATCACTTGAGTCTGCGAGGTAGAAGTTGCAGTGAGCCAAGATCGTATCACTGCACTCCAGCCTGAGCAACAGAGCAAGACTCTGTGTCAAACAACAACAACAACAACAACAACAACAAAAACTTTAGGACATAGTAAGTGTTCAGTGTGTTATCAGGCTAGTTATGATCATCAATACAGCAAACCCAGCAGCGGCTTTATTCTTCAGTGGCAAAAATGAATCATTTATTCCACCATGTCTATGAAAGGCAGTCTCTCCTACGACTAAACATTGCAAAGAAATCACAAAATCCTTCCCAGAAAGAAGCTTTATTTTTCAATCCAAAAGCAATTTCCAGAAGATAAATGTTACAGAGGGAGGAATGGGGAGAAGAAAGGATTTTGGAGGCTCGGGCTACATCCACGGCTAAGACAGCCTTCCTGAAATCCCTGGAACCTCCGGGTCTTGGTTAGCACTCCTTGCCTTCACCCCTTCAGGCAAGGGGTGGTAACACTAGCCCCAGGGACTGCACTATCCCTTGAGGTTACCCCAGACTCTGCCCAAGTCTTTGTGAATAGTCCCTTCTTCAAACACCCGTCAAAGACCCTCGTCGGAGTGAGCGTCTGTCTCCTGCTGGGAGCCTGATCATATACTTAAGAAACCAGCGTACAGTCACCTTCCCTATTTCTGAATCTAGATCCCAAAGAAATTTCAAACCAACACCTTCTTTTCAGAGTCTTTCCATAAGAGGGAGGACAAGACACACTTTGATGTCCCACATCAAAATGAGAAGCTGACACAAGAAGAAGATGAACACACTTAACTGTCATGTCCCCACCTGAAATCCAGGTTTGTCAATGGGCAGCCCTCCAAAGAAAACCCAGAGACCCAGGCCCATGCAGCAGCTCAGCACAGTCCCTGCGAGGACCCAGCAGAGGCCCCTCTGTTGAGGCCCCAGAAGAAGTGCACCCAGCGCCCTAGAAGCCACGCTTACTTGCGCATCAGCTTCTTTACTTCCCGATCTTCTTCCTCCTGGAGCTTCTGAATGAAGCTTTTCAGTACCGGCATCTCGAACTTTATATACTGGGCCACCTAGAGAGAAAGAAGCAAGTCTGGGTGAATGCCCTTCCCAGCATTACTCCAATTCCTTTCAGGGTTTTCCTCATACAAGGCACAAAGCCTTGGGAAGTCTATCTTTTTCAGAAACCCAGGATTTCCTTAAAGGCAGGAGCCAAGCCTCATTCCTCACCAGGCTGGGAAGGAGTCTGTGGTGATTGCGTCACTTACATGACACCATCTCATAACTTCTCATTTTTCATATCATGCATTCAATTCTTGATGAGGTGACGCAAAACACAGAAAAGTACTTTCCCTTGACACAGTGATGCAGAGAAAGAACTGAACCCATTATGTTTAATAAACCCCTTTGTTCTCCCCTAAGAGAATGGAAGGAATCAGGGTTCCCAATGACGATTTGGGTCTCAAGGCTCAAACAAGCATCCAAATATGAACTTGCTTTGGAGAGGCTGTGGGCGGCTCTGGGGTGAGTTAAAGTTTAAAAATGACGCCAGGCATCGAGGTTCATGCCTGTAATCCCAGCACTTTGGGAGGCTGAGGTGGGCGGATCACTTGAGGTCAAGAGTTCAAGACCAGCTGGCCAACATGGTGAAACCCCATCTCTACTAAAAATACAAAAATTATTCAGGCACAGTGGTGCACACCTGTGGTCCCAGCTACTCAGGAGTCTGAGGCAGGAAAATAGCTTGAACCAGGGAGGTGCCACTGCACTCCAGCCTGGGCAACAGAGCAAGACTCCATCCCTCCCCAAAAAAAAAAAAAGTTAAAAAATGGCTTCCCTTTCCCCACCAGAATCCCCACCCTGCTCTATCAACTCTTCTCCCTGGGATAAGCATATTTCTCTACCCTATTAATGTTGAGCTTGTCCACGTGACTGGCTTTGGCCAGTGGAATATGTGTGGACATGACACACCAAATCTGAGTGGAGGCTTCAAATATGCTTACATGATTTGGCCTGTTTTCTCATGCCCCACCATCTGCCATGAGGAGCACACCCATGTGCAGTAACTACTGCCCCAAAAGCCTGGGCCTCTGGGTGAGTCACACAGTGCAGACTTGAACTCAACCCACACTTAGAGTAGAGCCATTGCTACTAGACCATAGAATCATGGGCAAAAAAGCAAATGTTTGCTGTTGTAAGCTACTATGATTTGGAGATGTTTGTTACTGTAGTAAAAGCTGACTATTACATGGCTTACTTCTTGTATTACTTTTTTGTGACAGGGTCTTGCTGTATCTATCACCCAGGCTGAAGTGAAGTGCAGTGGTGCCATCACAGGTCACTGCAGCCTAAACCTCTTGTGCTCGAGTGATCCTCCCACCTCAGCCTCCCAAGTAGCTGGGACCACATGCACACACCACCATGCCCAGTTACTTAAAAATTTTTTTTGTAGAGACAGAGTCTCACTTTGTTGCCTGGGCTAGTCTCAAATCCCTGGCCTCAAGCAATCCTCCTGCAGTGACCACCCAAAGTGTTGGGATTACAGGAGTAAGCCACCGCAACCAGCCAACTGCTAACTTCCTAGCATTGCTAAAAGAGTGTTTGCAGACACTTCTCATCCCTCTGACAGTACCCTAGGAAAGCTCAGGCAATTGATTCCTTCTATGGAAATCACTTTCTGCCTGGGCATTCCTCCAGCAACTCCCTCAGGGCACACCTTCAACCTGGCTTCAAGAGAACCTGGTTCTGAAGAAGTGAAAGGGGGCATGGTCATTGGTCAAAAAAGTCATTCTATACCCCAGTTACAGGTGATCCAACCAAATCCCCACCCTCCTGAGGACAGACTACCTGACCCAAAGGGAACTCACGTCATAGGTGACTTCCTCCACCTGGTCCTTCTCCATTAGGAACACTTTGGAGACCTGCTCACATGGGCCCTGGAGGATTCGGGCAATCAGTGGGTAATCGGTGGCCTTCAGCTTCTGTTTCTCTGCAACCACACACAACCAGGAGCAGCTCTGAGAGGCCTTTCTCACATTAAGTAGTGGTCAATGCAGGGGTCCAAATGGACTAGGCACCTCAGGAGATGCCGCCATGTAAGTCAGGAGGCCGATTTATAAATGAACTATTCCATAGGTGTTGTGAAAAGCAACTTCCTCCCACTCCCCACCCCTCAAGAATACCACCATGCCTTAAACTCCTGGGAGGAATTGGGTTTATCTGTCCCTTAAGAAAATCTAGTTCCTTTTTTAATAGGCAGTTAGGTTTAGAATTTGTTTACTGGCCATATAAGGCAATCGCTAGTGGACTCACACAGCAAGCCCATCAGACTTGAAGGCAAACAACATTTGGAAGTTTCCAAAACCCAAACAACAAGCAAAGGAGGCAGAGATATTTTTTTAACTTGCTATTTTGAGTTAATTAGAAGTTTTAAAGTACACCGTGGTCTTCAGACTTACCACCACTCGTATGGACCACGTACAAGGCAAACTCCTCTGCTGAATTCTCAATCTGAAGCAGGAGCAAAAGATACTTGTTGAAAGTATCTATTTAAACATCCCAACTTCGAGGCTTTTTCTCTTCTTTAACAATGCAAAGCTAAGTCAATTTCAGGCTGTTTTGAGGGGAGAGCTATTTATCTACAACTCTCAGAAGTGATGAGAAGATCAAGAAGGCAGATGACTTTATCAATAATAAAGACTGCAGTCTTGCGCTTAACCACGAGGATGCATTCTGAGAAATGTGTCACTAGGCGATTTCGTTGTTGTGCAAACATCGTAGAGTGTACTTACAGACACCTGGATGGCATAGCCTACTTCACACCTAGGCCATATGGTATATAGCCTATTGCTCCTAGTGTACAAACCTGTACAGCGTGTTACTGTACTCAATGCTGTAAGCACTTGTAACACAATGGTAAGCATTTGTGTATCTAAACATATCTAAACACAGAAAAGGTACCATAAAAAATGGATTATAATCTTACGGGACCACTGTCGTATATGTGGTGCGTCATTGACCAAATTGGTCGTTCTGTAGCACACGACTAGGATAGATGATAGCTATCATCTATTGCAGTGTGCCAGGCATAGTTCTACAAATGTTAAAGATTTCAACCCATCTAATGCTCACGACGATACTATAGCAAGGTCCTATTATCCTCATTTCATGATGATGAAGCAGAGGCAGGGGCAGGTTAAGTAACTTGCCCAATTCATCCAACTAGCAGGTGCTCAATGGAGATTTGAACCCACAGCCTGTGTTCTTAGGTTGTTAGGCTACACTGGCCTCTATTAAAAATAAGAACACCTGGTCTCCAAAAGATCTCTGGTCTCCAAGAGATTGTGGAAAACACAGAGCAACAGAACTGTAAAAGCACTCCTGCACTATAATTTGCACATCTATTTAAGTATCATATTTCAAAGTAGGTTTCCCAACTGTGTCCCAGAAGTCAATCTTTGCACTGAGCCCAAAACCAGTCAGCAGGCCCCAGGGTCCTTTTAAAGTAGCCCATAAAGGATTTGAGGGCTGATGTTTCTCAAACTTCGGTAGGCATCCAAATCCCCTGCAGGCTTGTTAGACGGCATCCCTGGCCTACCCCTCACAATTTCTGATTTAGTGGGTCTGGGGTGGGGCCTGAGAATCTGAATTTCTAACAATCACCCAGGAGATGCTGATGCTGTGGACTTTGTCCTGGATCGTGAGGATCTAAAGAACCGAAGCTCTCTGCTCAGCATCCCACAAACCACACAATTTCCATGGCTCCTTGCACAACCACTCTAGGGGGCCCAAGGCACACCTGTGACCCTATCTGTGGCCAGCCAGCAAAGGGAACTTGCCTTAAATTTGTTGAGCAGCAGCTTCAGGACCTGTGGGGTGGTCATGGTGCTGTTGATGCGGACGTTGGTGACAGAGCCATAGGCTGGTGTGAACACGGACGTCTGTCAATAGAAGGGCCCAGCTCAGGGTGGGAGTGGGAACAAGGACCCAGTGCTAAAATCCAGGTGCGGTACAGGACACAGTGACAACGATACTCAAAATGTCCTCCCTGGGAGCCCCCGGCAGACTGGCAAGCAGCAGGCTATGTAGACAAAGCAACCCTCGGGGTTTGCATAATTCAGTTCATGCTCCACACTCAAAAAGACCCTTCCTCTGGGACTTCAGCACAAGGCTGTCTCTGACCACTCTCCCACCATGTGCTTGCCTCCAAGGGTAGGATTTGAACAAAGCAGGAGGAAAGGAGGGATCAGCAAGCTCGGGTGGGATGGGTGGTGCACTGACACCCCAGGTCTGAGGCCTGCAGCTCTGCTTCAGCTCTGGAAAAAGCCAGACCATACACCAGCTGGGGACACAGTGTGCGGGAAGAGGGTAACACATGGATTTTCTTGGGAGAGACTGATGAGCTGCGTTTATAGGGTCTTCAAGGCTACAGCAGGGACTGCTTTGTACAGCCCCACTGAATTCACCCACCACCTTAAGGGGAACCCACAGGGGGACTTTGAGGCTTCTGACCTGGGGTCCCTCAGCCCTCTGGAAGCCAGCAGGGCTTGCAGCCCACCCACAACCCGAAGACTAAACAGCAGCAAACACTTGGCTTCCCAGGCATCCACACCACCCACAATATGGCTGTAGCCCTGAGGTGCCATCTACCCAGGAAGAGGTTTTCCCCGTCCCCTGTCCCCCTGTCCACCTTACCTTATGGTTGTAGAAATGGCCGTTGATGGAGAAGCGGTGGCGTCTGATTCGACGCTGGTCACTAGGCGTCCTCACATTGCCACGGCGACGCACCCCAACATCACTGCGTGTGCGCATCAGCTGTGGGGTGTCCTCCTGCAGGGGCTTCAGGCCCCTGGAGTCTGAGAGAGGAGAGGGAAATGAACTCTGTCTGTCTGGACCTGGGACATGGCACATGGTCCCCAATTTGTGGCCAGTGCTACAGCACCCACTGTCTCCAAAAATATATATTTTATACAAATAATATTTTCTGCTGGGGGAAAAACATAATGCAGAATTTACAGAGAAGCTATACAGTGAAAAGTTCAGAGACCAGACTTCAGAGCCGGACTCCCTGGGTTCAAATCCCTGCTCCACAATTGCCACATATCACTAACCTTTCTGTCCCTCGGTGTTTTTATACATAAAATAGGGATAATAATAACACCCACCTCAGAGGGTTGCTGAGGGTTTAAATGAGTTAATATACATAAAGCACTTAGAATAGTGCCTGGCACAGGAGAAGCATGATATAAGAGCTAACAAGATACTGCAAACGAACTCTGACACATGCTACACATGGATGAAACTTGATGACATTATGCTAAGTGCAACAAGCCAATAACAAAACAGCAAATACTGAATGATTCCACTTATATGAGGTACTTAGAGTGTACCTCATGTAATTGAAGTACACTGTAAGTACATTCTAGGTACATTCAAAATTACAGAGACAGAGAGTAGAATGGTGGTTGCCAGGGGCTAGAGGGAGAAGGATATGGGGAGTTATTAGGAGTTTAATGGGTACAGAGTTTCAGTTTCACAAGATGGAAAGCGTTCTGGAGATGCATGGTGGTGATGGTTGCACAACATTATGAGTGCATTTAATACCACTGAACTGTACCACTTAAAATGGTTAAGATGGTAAACGTTATATTATGTATATCTTACTGCAATAAAAAATTAGAAAAAATAATGTTTAATAGAACATATATCTAAAAATATATGGGGTTCCCATGGCATATTTCTATCCTTGTATGTGTATAAATATAAAATATTGACATTAATCACAAGTAGGTTAATCTGCTCTTATTAAAATATATTTAATCCATGTAATATAAAAAATATTTTGCAAACTGACAATATCTATGAAAATTAAAAATGCACATGGCCTTAAACCCAGAAATTCCACTTGAAAGAATCCTACACGCTGACAAATGTGTGACATAAGACATGTATAAGGCGACCGACTGCAAACTTGTTTGTCATAGCAGAGGCTGAAAATGACTTAAACGTCTACCAATAGGGAGTGATTACATAAATTATCCTTTTTCCATACAATGAAATAATGCAGAGCTGTACAGAATAAGGAAGTTCTTTACAAATTTATATGGAAAAATTCCCCAGATAAACTGACAAATAAAAACTGGGATCTGCACAATGCTACCACTTGTATAACTAGGGGAAGAAAAGAAACTACATCCAACCAGCTGTGGTGGCTCATGCCTATAATCCCAGCACTTTGGGAGGCTGAGGCGGGCAGATCACTTGAGGCCAGGAGTTCAAGACCAGCCTGGCCAACGTGGCAAAAACCTGTCACAACTAAAAATACAAAAATTAGCTGGGCATAGTGGCGCATGCCTTTAATCCCAGCTACTCAGGAGGCTGAGGTGAGAGGATCACTTGAACCCAGGAAGCAGAGCCAAGATTGCACTACTGCACTGCATCCTCCTGGGTGGCAGAGGGAGACGGAAGTGAAGGGAAGGGAATGGAAGGGAAGGGGAAGGGGAAGGGGAAGGGGAAGGGGAAGGAGAAGGAAGAAAGAAACTACATCCACCCATACAGATATGTCAGTGTGTTTTGCTTATATTTGCATGGACTATCCCACGGAGGATGTTCTTGGGATGCTTCTAGGTGGGTGGATGAGGTGGGTGACTTAATTCTCTCCCTTTGTATCTTGACCCATATACATTTTATATTCTCAAAAATAAATAACAGTTTACAACATCTATCACAGCGGTCTTCACACAGTTGGTCCCTAGCCGGAAGCACCTTCCACTCGCATGTACCTGTGGGGCTTGGCATCTGGTCACCCTCCGGCGGGGCATCCACCTCTGAGATCTGAACTTTGGGCACAGTCAGGAGCTTCAGGGTGGTTCTGGGGGTGGAGAAGACAAAGGGGAGGGGGGAGACAGTTTAACCCCTGTGGAAAGATGCCCCCACACCCGCCGGACCCCACTCCTGCAAGGGGAGCACTTTGCTAGTGCCAGGCTGGGTACTGGCGCACATCAGGTGATGAGGGGTGCAGATGGGCTGCACCGAGCATCCCATGAAAGGCTGGCCCAGCTCCCAGGTCAAGCAGTGGGTGGGGCAGGGGGCGTTCTGGAGGGAGAAGATGTTCTTTTGCAGCATCTGCAGCAACACAAGCGTCCAATTCATCAAGCCCAGGATGGAGAATACCAAGGAACAAAACCCATGAGCGGCCTGCACTGCTTCTAAGCATGTATGGGTTCTATGGCTTATTTGGAAAACTCTAATAATGGCCATTTGTCTTGCAGGGTAAGATTCCAGTTTAGACTCATTGCTGTTGAAGAAATAACTCATAATTGCTTCTGGCATTCAAAAGGAGTGGAAAGTTAATAGGTTGGCCACAACAAGGGCAGGGGCAGCTTTGGAAGGGACACTGACAGTGTTCTCGGGGTGCAAGGACGGAGTCCTCATCCAAGCTGAAGAAAGGGTTACAAGTAGGCAGTCCAAGCTGAGACCCTGGTTTGCCATCATAACTGGCAAATAACTTCCCAAAGCCAAAAAGGACAAAGGGAGCAGCTCAGAAAAACATCCAAAATCAACAGAGGATTTGGCTAGAAAGGAGAATGATATTTGACCAATTAAGACCAACCCATGGTGAGAAGAGCATGGGCTCCCTGGGACCCAGTAGGGATAAACCTCATGTTCTGGGGAGGATCGTTTTAAGGAAGGACAATTAAAATGGAAAATCTGAAAGAACTTCCTATTGTAATTTAACTCATATACTTCTGAGCCACAGAATGGACCTGGTCAGAGCTTCTGGGGAATGGTGAACACTTGGCACCCAGAGCAGCCACTTCTACTCCCTGATTTAAAGCCTTCATTCTTGCTGGAGCAGGAACCAGTCTCAGCATCCTTTTTTTTCTTTTTTCTTTTCTTTTTTTTTTTTTTTTTTTTTTTTTTTGATGGGGCAGGGGGACAGAGTCTTGCTCTGTTACCCAGACTGCAGTGCAGTAGTGCGATCTTGGCTCACTGCAATCTCCACCTCCTGGGTTCAAATGATTGTCCTGCCTCGGCCTCCTAAGTAGCTGAGATTATAGCCATGCGCCACCGTGCCTGGTTTTGTTTGTTTGTTTTGTTTTGTTTGTATTTTTTTTTTTTTTTTGTAGAGACAGGGTTTCACCATGTTGCCTAGGCTAATTCCTGAGCTCAAGTGATCCGCCCGCCTCAGCCTCCCAAAGTGCTGGGATTATAGGCGTGATCCACCATGCCCAGCCTCAGGATCCCTCTTAAGACAGTAGTCTAGGCATTCACTGTATTATAGCTGACATCTAAATGACATCATTTACCATTCCTGAAAATTCTCCCAAAGTATTTTGCAGAGTCAACCAAGACCAGCTTGATGCCACAGAGAAGGGAGAAGAAGCAGGCAGAGTGAAGGACCCCTTAGCAGCCCAAACCAAAGGCCACAGGGTCAAATGAAATCTTAAAAATCATCTCACTTAGGGAATAGAATAGTCTGGGGGTCAAGGTCAGGCTGTGAAATGGGCTTGGCCATTGGAAATCAAATACAGAGATAATACAGTATAGTATAACAATACAGTACAGTGTAACAAATACAGCTGGGCATGGTGGCTCACACCTGTAATCCCAGCACGTTGGGAGGTCAAGGTGGGAGGATTGCCTGAGGCCAGGAGTTTGAGACCAACCTGTGCAACATAGTGAGACCCCACCTCTGCAAAAATACGAAAATTATCCAGGTAGGGCCAGGTATGGTGGCTCACGCCTGTGGTCCCAGAACTTTGGGAGGTCAAGGAGGGTAGATAACTTGAGGTCACGAGTTCAAGACCAGCCTGGCCAACATGATGAAACCCTCTCTCTACCGAAAAATGCAAAAATGGCTGGGTTTGGTGGTGGGCACCTGTAATCCCAGCTACTCGGGAGGCTGAGGCACGAATCTCTTGAACCCGAGAGGCAGAGGTTGCAGTGAGCCGAGATCACATCACTGCACTCCAGCCTGGGCAACAGAAAAAAAAGGTCGGGGTGGGGCGGTGTGCACCTATAGTCCTAGCTGCTGGGGAGTCTGAATTGGGAGGATCACTTGAGCCTAGGAGGTTGAGGCTGCAGTGAGCTGTGATTAAGTCACTGCACTCCAGCCTGGGAAACAGAGTGAGACCTTGTCTCAAACAAAACAAAACAAAAATACAGTGATAGTGCTGAAAAGCAGAGCATGAAACCGGCAAAGTTAGATGAAACCAAAGAATCTTAACCAGACATCCTAGCGCCTATGGGGTGGGCAACAATTTTCCTCCTTAAATCCCTTTGGTAAGAAACCAGACCAGCTCCAGGGCTGGCCACATAGTAGGTTTCTCTCAATTATAGAGAAACATAGATTTGGCTGTGGAGTTTAGCAAAATGTTCAGTGTGGCCAACAGAGAGGGCTTGATTTTCATTTAAACCAGAAAAAAAAGGTCACTGTGGTTTTGGCTGAGAGGTGAGCACACTCCACCCAGGCTGGGGCCGAAGGCAGTCAGCATCAGCAGGTTTCAGGATGGAGCCAGGCTAGTCACTTGATCCTAAAACTCAAGTCCCAGAAAGACAATAAAGAGGGCATGCCTTGCTAGAGGCATTTGGCGGCGCATTTGGCGGCTTATTCAGCCATGGAGGATAAGGAGGGATGGGCTAGGTCTTCCCAGCCCTTCTGGTGGGAACTTAGACCACCACCATCTCACCACATCCTGGCTTCCCGTGTGATCTGCAGGGAGCAGACCCCTGGCTGATCTCGCTTGGCTGACTCTGATAGAGCCTGACATTCCTTTTCCTCTTCCAGGTTCCCCCAAGATTCAGAGAGCTTTGATCAGAAGGTTCAAGTCGTGAATGGTTTGGAGTGGGGCTATTCTATGAGGAGTGGTCCCAGTGGGGAGGGTGCTGGGGCATGGGGTGCCCTATTAGAAATCTGCAGGCTGGGCCTCACTAGCCACCAGCAACTCCACTCAGAGACTCCTGAGTTCTCCCTAAGGGAGGACTCTGACTCAGCAGCTCCCCTCGTATGACTCAGCAGTCCCCTCCTGTGACCTCATCAGTGACTGCGGTGACAGGAAGGGGACCCAATCACAGCCAGTCTGCCCCTTGTTCTTCATTCCAAGGCCAAGGCAGGTGGGCAATAGAGGTAGTAGGAGGAGGGGCCAGGGTCAGGGCTGGCTGGAAGAAGGAAGCATTTATCTGCTTGAGAACACACAGAACCCCCAAGCATCCTGGTCATCTCCCTGCCCCATCTCTCCTCACTCACCCCTGAGCCCCCAGGTTACAGCCAGAGTGCCAGGAGGAGGAGGACGGAGGGGGCCGAATGCGTTCGTTGTCATCCTGCATCTGCAGGCGAATGGGCCGGCGCAGGCCCCAGGAGATGTTCAGGAGCCCCTCCACGATGAACTCGTCTTCTTCCTGTCCACAAGCAATCAGAGGGGTGAGCCTAGAAAAGCCCCAACAGAAGCCAAGACCATGCTGAGGGACAAATGACACATTCTTCATATGTCCTGGCTGGGGGCCCCCAGATTGTATTCACAGGATAGGGGCAGCTGCCCAGTTCACACCCCAGCTCTGAGATACTTTCTAACGTAAACTACCCCAGATCCTGAAGCTGACCTCACAAGTCAGCACAAAAGTTGCTGTGAAATTCAAATACATAGATGTAAATTATAAAAAGCATTGTTTTTCTTTTTATCCCAATGACTTTTAAAGAAAGCGGAATACATCTCTTAAAATAAATGAGATTAGCCTTGCTAACAGAAGCAAGAACTGGAGTTAGCTACGTCCCATCCCCTACTATGGAAAATATAGCTCTTTAGCTATAACATATGTTTAGCAATCCAACCTGGTGGTTGAAGGAAATTTAAAGCAACATTTGCTGAAGTTTATTCTACAGAACACCAGCTCCTCTAGCTGATGAACTGTTGTCTTTAAAAGGGTGTCAAGTGATCATGAGCTGGGAGAGGCTGTGCTAATCAGATTTCCAAGCAGCAGAATGTCCCAAGTTCTGTAATAAACTAATGGGCTAAATGACAGCTCTCCAACAGGTGAATAAATCTTGCAGGAGTCCCCAATTTATACTCAAAGGTTGCTGACTAATTAGACGTTAAATGTAAAACCATTCTAGAGGCATTTATATGTTCTATCCCGAAGAATTGGGACTCGCTTATGACTACGAAATCCTTTAATCATGGAGCACTTTTAATCATTTATTCTATAGGACATAACCCAGGAAGGCTATTTAAGAACTAAAATCTTGCATGGCCCAGTTGCTGATTAGTAAAAGCTTGAAGGGCAATCCCTAAAAGAATCAGTTCTCCTCCCTCCAGTCTCAGAAAAACCTTTTTGAAGCCATGTTTTATGGGCTGATCAAGTGTTAGATCTGGGTCATGGGACACATCTTCAAGACAAGCCCCATAGGTGAAAATGACATCAGCCCATTGAGCAACTAACTTGGGCCCCAAAATCATCCTCAAAGAGGGAGGAAGGAATACAAGAGGGAAGGAGAGAAATGAAACCATTTTGGGGTGCTTAGGAGTCTCGGGGAGGAAGGCTTTATGTAAACATAGGCAATTTACATGGCCTTCCCCTGATCAAGGTGGGCATCATGCGTTTACACAATTGTTGGTCAAAATTTAACCCAAAACAGGATTTTGTCTAAGTGGAGTGGTTTGAGGGATACAGAATAGGTCACTACATCTCACATACTGTCCCCAAGCAACCTGCCTTAGCAGCTGAAATTCCACCATCTGTTATCTGTTTCTATGGATTAAATCGCCACAGCTTGATAACCTCAAAATGTGTTTCAAAGGGCATTACACATATGGACCTTTTTATCAGTCACAGGCGCTTGAGTATAAAGTACCCTACCAGACTCCTTTATAACCGATCGTCTATCTGATAACAGGCTTTAGAGAAATGGATACAGGATGAGCAAGCTCAGTTTCGGGATGGGAACCAAATGAATAACAAAAGCAACCTAGGATGACCACGTGGGGGGATGGGCCAAGTGCTACCATCGAGAGCTTATATGCTTTGCCCAGGTCACTGCAGCGATAGGACTTGGGCCCAAGTGTTTAAACACAGAGGACTGGGTGGGGTTCCCGAATTGCCCAATGAGAGGACGTCTGCTTGGGAGCCACCTGGAAAGGTCATTTCATGAAAGCTCCCTCTGGAGAATCTCCCCCATGAGACTGGGCTAGCCCCACCACACTTCTACAGGAATGTCTCTGTTTCACATCTCTGAAACATTCATCCTTTCTGGAACAAAACTGGGCCTGGAGTCTTCTTCCAAAGAACCCCAAGGACTCTCCCTAGCATCTTAAATGAGAAGCAGGAGGGGCAGGGATCTTTGGGACCTCAGGGACCTTCAGACCCAGGACACATGGTGACAAGGCCTGGACTAGCCAATCAGGGCCTTCCCTGGGGACTCCTTACCTCCCGATGCCGGAGCTGTAAATTCTGGCCTTCATAGTACAAGTTGTAGGTCTTCAGATGCAAGAGAAGTTCATTTCTTAGGGGGAAAAATGCAAGACGTATAACATTATCAGCTGAAGCCACTTATAATGCAGTTGTTCCCTCTTTCTCTCACCTCTCATCTGGCCTTCAGTCACCCCACTTTGGGTATTTGTCCACATATACATACACACACATGCACACGCACACAGAGTTCTGCCCCCACCACCCCATAACCATCTTCCCCCAGGATCAAAGTCAAGAGTGAGCACCACCCAGAACAATGCTGAATGAAAGGAGCAACTCCAGGACACCAAGGCAGGCCTCGTCTACCACCAATACTCCCAAACTCAAGCTGAAAGAGCAGGTGTTAATAAGCCATGGATTCACTGAGGCAAGCACTTCAGAGCCCACAGACAGCAATTCTCCTGCCTGGCTGTGGCCTCTTCTCCCTCAAGCACGCTGTGAGTGAGGAAAGGACAATAATGACAGGCCTTCACAAAACTCAGAAGTCCAGGCGTGGTGGATCACGCCTGTAATCCCAGCACTTTGGGAGGCCAAGACCAGCGGATCACTTGAGGTCAGCAGTTCAAGACCAGCCTGGCCGACATGGTGAAACCCCATCTCTAATAAAAATACAAAAAATTAGCCAGGCATCGTGGTGCATGCCTGTATTCCCAGCTACTCAAGAGGCTGAGGCAGGAGAATCACCTGAACCTCGGAGGCAGAGGTTGCAGTGAGCTGAGATCATGCCACTACACTCCAGCCTGGGCAACAGAGTGAAACTCTGTCTCAGAAAAAAAATAAAAGACTCAGAAGCTTCCAGGCTGTTCAGAAGCGAAATGAGAAAGGTTTGAGCCACACTAACTTATGCTTCATAGACATGACCTTATCATGTGTTTAAAAACTTGTGGCTGGGAGCGGTGGCTTATGCCTGTAATCCCAACACTTTGGGAAGCTGAGATGGGCCGATTGCCTGAAGTCAGGAATTCAAGACCAGTCTGGCCAACATGGTGAAACCCTGTCTCTACTAAAAATACAAAAAAAAAATTTAGCCAGGCATGGTGGTGTGCACCTGTAATCCCAGCTACTGGGGAGGCTGAGGCAGGAGAATGGCATGAACCCGGGAGGTGGAGGTTGCAGTGAGCTGAGATCGTGCCACTGCACTCCAGCCTGGGCAACAGAGTGAGACTCCATCTCAAAATAAACAAACAAATAAACAAACAAAAAAACTTGCAAACCCCCATCAGCATCAGAATGGGTGAATAAAGGAAGCAATAGCCACACAACAGAAAACTATTAGCGAAGAGAATGTGAATGAACTACACACATGTGTGTGACTCATGGGAATTATAGGATATGTGCTTTTCTTGTGTCTAGCTTCTTTCACAAAAAAGCACAGATCATATTCCATTGATATAAAGTTCAAAATGGAGTGTTAGAATTCAGGATAGTGGTTCACCTTGGGGAGTAGTGACAAGGAGTGGGCATGAGGTGGCTTCTGGGCCCTGGCAATACTTTTTCAGTTCTAAAAATTAAAAACTAAAAACTCTTAGAAACTCCCCCTCTGAACCCAGTACTGGACCTCCTTAGCCACCAAGTTTTCCAAGTGGCTGCACTGGGAGTACAGCTCTACTGCACGAGGCCAGAGAGGAGATTTCACCCCCTTTGTGATCAGGGAAATCCCTCATCAACCCTGAGAATGCAGTTTCATCTGAAAGGGCGTGTTTTGCACTCCAGGTGGGATGAGAGGGGAGAGAGGTGGAGGGGGCCGCTGTGCACTTTTGTCTAGTCTCAAGTAAGAGGTGGCAGAGTTCAGCCTCTCTGAACCCAGCCATTCAGTGGAGAGATTTTGGGCCATGCCAGGAGTCAAAACCCACTGGAAATGCCAAGAAACTCCTGACAAGTTAAACCTAGATAAATCAGCGTGATTCTATGCAAGCTGAGATGAATTTGTGGAAAATGTGATTCGAACACCTAAGACAAAAGGCCGTTTGGTACTTTTGAACACACAGATCTGAAACTGGGATAGAAAATCACTGGTTGGTAGAAGTCCCTGGGGAAATCTGTCCACAAAGAGATACGAATGGTCAGATGTTACAAAACATGTGTCAAGTGTGTCTAAAGACTTCAAACAATTTAGTCTCAGATAAATTAAATATTTCATTAAGATAGAGAAATGCTGGCTGGGCTCAGTGGCTCACGCCTGTAATCCCAGCACTTTGGGAGGCCAAGGTGGGTGGATCACCTGAGGTCAGGTTTTCAAGACCAGCCCGGCCCACATGGTGAAAGCCCACCTCTACTAAAAATTTAAAAATTAGCTGGGTGTGGTGGTGCATGCCTGTAATCCCAGCTACCCGGGAGGTTGAGGCAGGAGAATCACTTGAACCCGGGAGGCAGAGGTTGCCGTAAACTGAGATCACGCCACTGCACTCCAGCCTAGGTGACAGAGGGAGATTCCTTCTAGAAAAAAAAAAAAAAAAAAAAAAGATAGAGAAATCCTATGCTGGAACTTCCAATTCGAGGGTCTATTTTGGCTCAAGCCCAGTCACATTCGCAAAAAGCCTGAGCTCAAGAGACTTTGGTGCACAGAAAGCAATTAAATTGTCCCCTTCTATTCAGAGGGCACCTGTGCCAATTTTAGCCAGAACCAGAGCAGCCCAGGGACACACTACCCCAGCCAGGACTCCCTGGGAACACCACAGACAGGACGGGGAGCAGTGTCTGAGTCCGTTCTGGCTGCCGGACCATAGACTGGGTGGCTTCTAAACAACAGAAATTCATTTCTCACAGCTCTGGTGGCCAGGAAGTCCAAAGTCAAGGTACAGTCAGTGTCTGGTGATAGCCCTATTCTCACAGTGAGAAGGACACAGCCCTTCTCACTGCGTCCTCACACCATGGAGGAAAAACAAGCTCCCTTGGCCTTTTATAAGGGTACTTAGATCTAATCACATCCCAGAGGCCCCACTCTTATACCAGCACCTCGGGGTGAAGTTTCCACATAGGAATTTGGGGGAGACACAAACATTCAGAAGATAGCGAACTGCCACCAGCCAACTCCTCCTCCTGGAAGTCTTCCAGGACACCACATCTTTTGAGCCCCCAAAGTTTCTGCGTCTTGACTTCCCCTTTACTTCACCTCCAGGCCAGGCTCTCGGGGCATGTTTTTATCTATAGCAGCAACCCTGATGATCTTACAAGTCCAAGTTCAGCTGCTTAGCTCCTTTCCCCACGCAGAAGCCCCGCCAGTCTGATGTACAGGGAAGGCCCCTCTGCCAGCGGCTGCCGTCCACCCACAACTTCCCAGCACAGGACTGGTCACTGAGGACAAAACACTCTAGCAAAACGTCTTACTTGGAAATGTATTTATCTTGTCCACATGGGACTAGGGACGTTTGGTGGCTGTAGTCCATTCTTCCTTTCTCTTTTCATCGGAAGGAGAGGCCTATATTTGGAAGGGGAAGACAGAGGTTAAAGTCAGGTTGTGTCCCTGGGAACTCAGCAGAACTTGGGGTGGGGAGGGGACAAAAAATTGGACGTCACGGCTCTCCATTCCTCCCCACCTAGATCCGTAGCTAACACTGACCCAAGGCTGTGAGAGGCAACACTGCTGGCTGCTGCCTTGACTTGCCACAGCTTCTGAGAACAAACATCCAAAGGAAAGATGACAACCCTTGGACAATCCAAGCACAAATGCCCCAGCCACAGAGCACACTGACACCCACATTGGTTCCAAGGACAACTGATGAGTCCTCCTCTCTGAAGAGACCGTCACAACACAGAATAGAGAGTTATCTCAGGGACAGCCCGATTCTACTGAGGTCTACCGAGGATGGGTAAACCACCTAAAAATGCCCAAATACAGCCAAGTGCGAGAAATCACAGTATGTGTCTACAGACACCACTAATATATTACAATGTGAAAGACAATTTAATTATAACAATACATTACAGAAACACAGGAAACAAAACTATGGGTCTAATTTTGCTTAAAATCTATGTAAGTATAAAATATGCATACATATATACACATTTACATGTATAAATATTTAGTCAGATAGGTAAATATATGTCAGGATTTCTCAACCTTGGCACTATTGCCATTTGTTTTGTTTCATTTTGTTTTTTGAGAAGGAGTCCCGCTCTCTTTGCCCAGGCTGGAGCGCAGTGGTATGATCTCAGCTCACTGCAACCTCCCTCTCCCAGGTTCAGGTGATTCTCTTGCCTCTGCCTCCCAAGTAGCTGGAACTACAGGTGCCCGCCATCACGCCAGCCTAATTTTTTATATTTTTAGTAGAGGAGGGGTTTCACCATGCTGGCCAGGCTGGTCTCAAGCTCCTCATTTCAGGTGATCCGCCTGCCTCAGCCTCCCGAAGTGCTAGGATTACAGGCGTGAGCCACCGCGCCCAGCAGCACTATTACCATTTGGAGCTGGCCCATTCTTTTTTAATTTCTATTTGTAGAGAAGTGATGTCACTTTGTCACCTGGGCTGGGAGTGCAGTGGCATGACCATAGCTCACTGCAGCCTCAAATCCCTGGGCTCCCTTGATCCCCCTGCCTCAGCCTCTCGAGTAGCTGGAACTACAGGTGTGCCCCATCGCCCCTGGCCTTGGACTGTTCTTTGTCGTGGGACTGTCTTGTGCATTGCAGATGTTTAGCAGCATCTCTGGCTTCTACTCACTAGATGCCAGCAGCACTACCCCAGTGATGACGACCAAAACTGTCGCCAGACACTACTAAGTGTCCCCAGGGGCAAAATCACATTACTCACAACAGCCAAAAGGTGGAAGCAACCCAAGTGTCCATTGAAGGATGAGCAGATAAGCAAAATGGAGTATATGCATTCAGTGGAATATTATTCAGCCTTTAAAAGGAAGGAAAGGCTGGCACATGCTAGAACATGGGTGAACTTTGAAGACATTATAACAGGCCCAACCCAAAAAGAAAAATACCGTATGGTTCCACTTTTATGAGGTACCTAGAGTAGTCAAAATCAGAGACAGATTTTATAGAATAGTGATTCTTCAAAAAGTAGAATGGTGGTTGCCAGGGGCTGGGAAGAAGGGAAAATGGAGAGTTTCTTAATGGGTACAGAGTGTGCAAGAGGAAGAGAGTTCTGGAGATAGACAGTGGTGATGGTTACACAACATGTGAAGGTACTTAATGCCACTGAACTGGACACTTCAAAATGGTTAAGATGGTAAACTTTATGTGTATTTCACCACTATATACATATATATGTGTGTGTGTGTGTGTGTGTGTGTGTGTGTGTGTGTGTGTGCATATAGTGGTAAAATACACATAAAGTTTACCATCTTAATATAATATTATATAATATTTATATATTATATAAATATATATATATTATATATATATATATGTTTTTGAGACAGAGACTCACTCTGTCACCCAGGCTGGAGTGCAGTGGCGTAATCTCAGCTCACTGCAGCCTTGACTTTCCCAGGCTCTAGTGAAACTCCCACCTCAGCCTCCCAAGTAGCTGCGACTAAAGTCATGTGCCACGATGCCCAGCTAGTTTTTTGCATTTTTAGTAGAGGTGGGGTTTTGCCATGTTGCCCAGGCTGGTCTTGAATCCTGGACTCAAGCAACCTGCTTGCCTTGGCCTCCCAAAGTGCTGGGATTGCAGGCGTGAGGCACCGCACCCAGCCCACAATATATTTTTTAAGTGGAAGAGGGAGTCATAGGAACCAGTATTACCATGACATGATGTGAGAAGGATTTGACCTCCTGGAAGAAGGATCCACGACCCGAGGGCCACAGACAGCCTCTAGAAGCTGGAAAAGCAAGAAAACGGACTTGTCCTAGAGTGTCCAGAAAAGAAAACATCCCTGTTGATACCCTGATGTTAGCCCAGTGAGATTCGTGTCAGACCTTTGAACTACAGAACTGTGAGATAATCAATTAGTGTTGGCCAGGCATGGTGGCTCCTGCCTGTGACTGCAATACTTCGTGAAGCCTAGGCAGGAGGATCACTCGAGGCCAGGAGTTCGAGACCAGCCTGGGCAACAGCAGGGGACCCCGTCTCTACAAACACATTTAAAAATTAGCTGGATGTGGTGGCACGCACATGTAGTCCTAGCTACTTGGGAGTCTAAGGTAGGAGGATTGCTTGAGCCCAGGAGCTCCGGGCTGCAGTGAGCTATGATCATACCACTGTACTCCAGCCTGGGCAACAGAGTAAGACCCTGTCTCTTAAAAAATAAAATAAAATAAGGCCAGGCGCCGTGTCTCACACCTGTAATCTCAGCACTTCGGGAAGCCAAGGAGGGAGGATCGCTTGAGCCTAGGAGTTCAAGACCAGCCTGGGCAACATGGGGAGATCCCATCTCTACAAAAAATAAAAAATTAGCCAGATGTGGTAGCATGCACCTCTGGTCCCAGCTACTAAGGAGGCTGAGGCAGGAGGATAAATTGGGCCCAGGAGATCAAGGCTGCAGTGAGCCACAATCACATCATTGCACTCTAGTCTGGTCGACAGAGTAAGCCCATCTCAAAATAAATTAAATTAAATAATAAAATAAAATAAAAATACTTTAAGCCACTAAGTTTTGGTAACTTGTCACTGCAAGTTACCATGGGCTGATTCCATTCAGAAAACTCAGACCCTACCAGCGTCCCCAAAAGTGGTACCCTGAGAACACAATTGGTCTCTCTAAATTTTAAATTTTATTATTTTTTTACTTTTCCAAAAAAGGAAGAATAATCTGATCATGAAAACTGGAGTACACATGTAATGCACAAAAAGAAAAAAAGGAAAGTCAAGCTAGTGAGAAAGCTTTCTTTCTTTTTTTTTTTTTTTTAAGATGGAGTCTAGCTCTGTCACTCAGACTGGAGTGCAGTGTTGTGATCTCAGCTCAGAGTGCAGTGGTGCGATCTCAGCTCACTGCAACCTCTGCCACCCAGGTTCAAGCAGTTCTCCTGCCTCAGCCTCCTGAGTAGCTGGGATTACGGGTAAGTGCCACCACGCTCAGCTACTTTTTTGTATTTTTAGTGGAGACAGGGTTTCATTATGTTGGCCAGGCTGGTCTTGAACTCCTGACCTCAGGTGATCTGCCTGCCTTGGCCTCCCAAAGTGCTGGGTTTACGGCCTGAGCCACCACGCCTGGCATGGGTAATTTCTTAAGTGACAATTACCCATAACTAGTCAGTGCCCCTTTTTATAAAAAGGTGCCCCTTCTATGCATGTGTAAATTTACACATTCAACAAGCATTTATTGTGTGTCTACAACATGCCAAGCATCATGCTTCACGATGGTGGCTCAGCAGTCAAGGAAACAAGGTACACGGTGCAGGAGGAGGGGGCTGTGTGGGGGCAGAGGGCTCTGTCAAGGGAGGGTGAGTGCTATGGTAGCAAACAGGAAGGACACCTACGGATGAGGGTGGGGTCCTGGGGGGCTGTCTGGAGGAAGAGACCTCTAAACTGAGACCTCAGTGTTGGCAAAGATGAGGGGCGAGTAGGTCCAGGCAGAAAGAGCAGGCAACTCGGGACTGTGCGAGATGGGGTGGCACGAGCAGAACCCCGACCTGGTGAGAAGTCTGGACTTCATCTGGTGGGCAATGCTGGGCCATGTGAGTGTGGAGGATGAAGAATGGCCCCAGAGACACCCGGGTCCCGACCTGGAGACTGTGAATATTACCTTATATGGTAACAAGGACTCTGCAGATGTGATTAAATGAAGGCTCTTGAAATGAAGAGACTATCCTGGATTATCTGGGGGGCCCTAAATGTAACCACCTGTATATGTGTCCTTATAAGAGGGATGCTCTGCTGCAGCAGAGAGAAGGCGACGTGACAACTGGAGCAGGGGGAGAAATCTGAAGATGTTGCACTGTGGACGAAGACGGAGGAAGGGGCCGTGAACCTTGAAGGCAGCTCACAAGCTGGGAAAGGCAAGGACACAGATTTGCCCCAGAGCCCCTGGTGCGAGCAGAGCCCTACCACCACCTTAGTTTTGGCCCAGAGAAACTGACTTCAAGACTTCCGGACTCCAGAATATAAGTATTACATTTCTGTTGTTTTAAGCCATCAAGACCATAGTCATTTCTCTCAGCAGCAAGAGGAAAACAAGGGGAATTCCGAGGGCAGGGATGTGATCTGATGTGCATTTTGGAAAGGTCACCACCCAACGCCTTGCTTTGCGGAGAAATAATCCAGGAAAAGAGCGGCCAGGGCACCAGTTGAGAGGCCGGAGCCCGAGTTGGAGAGACAGACTCTAGAGAGTCTGAAGAAGAGTGAAGTCGTGATGCGGAAAGCACACCTTTTGGGGAAAGGGTGTGCTGCGGATGAAACGTGGGGTGACAGGCAGAGTCCTGGTGATGCACGGGCTGCTGGCGAGGACCGCAACGTAGGCAGAGGTGCCACCTTCACAGTCGCTGATGTGAGGACCAGGACTGAGTTTCAGGCAGGCCCATGGAAACTTCCGGTGCATATAACCAGAAGTACAGCAAGCCTGGGGCCGCGGAGAGCGATTCCTAGCACGTGAGGTGAGGGGAGAGGATGAGGTCATCGGGAAAGAACAGAAGGGGTGAAGGTGGCAGGGCCTAGGGCAGGGTTCTGATTAACCCAGTTGGTCAGCATGGGCAGAGGAAGGAGTCCCTGGAGAAAGAGGGAAAACAGGAGACGTGGTACCGAGGAAGCCCAGGAAACAAGGGGCCTTGAGAAGGAGGCCAAGGTCAGCAGAGCCAGGAGCTGGTGGTCGGAGCCCAAGGAAGGGGAACCCGGAGCAGCCTCTGTTAACCCACGCAAAGGTCATAGGGGAACTCAGCCAGAGCTGATTGCACAGCCTGGTTGGAGTGGAAATCAGGTGAACGGTGCCTGCTGTCGGCAGCCCTTCTCACTCTCCAACACTGGAGTCTTTCTTCAGCCAGAGGAAATGTTATTCTATCTTTCTTTGATTATTTCCCCTCTTCCTCCCATTCTTGGTTCTTTTTTTGAGACGGTGTCTGGTTCTGTCACCCAGGCTGCGGTACAGTGGAGCCATCATAGCTCACTGCAGCCTCAAACTCCTGGCCTCAAGCGATCCTCCCGCCTCAGCCTCCCAAAGGGATTAAAGGCACGGGCCGCAACACCTAGCTAATTTTTTTCTTACTTTTTCTTTTATAGAGACAGGGCCTTGTTACGTTAACCAAGCTGGTCTTTTACTCCTGGCCTCAAGTGATTCTCCCACCTCGGCCTCCCAAAGTGCTGGGATTACAGTGAGCCACTGCACCCGGTCCATTCTTGGTTTTTCTGCAATCTCTTCTCTCTCTAGCACTATGCATCCATCCACCCGGGCAGCTACCCTCCATCTCCTTATTTTTCTCAGAATTCTTCAGCTAATCTTCTGATTCACCAACTGAATTTTCTCCAGGACTCTGTTTCGTTCTTTGCCTCCAACATAACCTATCATTTGGTAATTTAGTTCTGCATCTGTCCTGCTCTTAAGACAATTCTTTTTAGTACCATGTCTTCTTAAATCCACTGAGAATACCAGTTAGAGAATTTGATTCTTAAAACTATTTGGTTCTACAGAAAAAAATAGCCAGAGCAATGAAACAGTAAACATATAGAAATAGACCCAAATATATCTGGGAACATGGAATGTAAGCAGCAGTTCTAAATAGCAGGGGAAAGGTAGCTTAATTTTTTAAAATATCACTAGAGAATTCGCTGGCCTTTGGAAGGGGTAAGACAGGGAAGTGAAATCGCTAGCTTACTCCTTCCACCAAAAGAAATATCTGAATCAAAAATTTAAACATTAAAAAATAAAATGCTGAAGAAATTGATACCAACCTGTGAAAATTTTAAACTTCTGTTTAGAAAAAAAAAGGACACTATACAAAGTCAAAAAGGCAAATGGAAAACTGGGGAAAAATATTTACAAAACATATGGTAAAGGGCTAATGTCCTTAATACATAAAGTGCTTTAATAAATCAGTAAGAAAAAGGTCCTATGCTCATTCATAAAATGGGCAAAGGACACACACAATAGTTCATGGAAAACTCAATACAAGTAAATAATAAATCCATGAAAAGGTGTTCAACTTCCCTCATGACCCTACTTTTTACTTACCAGACTGATACACATCAGATAGTCTGATGGCCCCGACTGTGGGAATTTTCTAGGACTCAGCCACTCTCTACCTGTTGGGTGATCTCACCAAGGCCATAGCTATAACTCTGACCTATGGGCTCATGTTGCCCCATCTTGGTCTATGGCCTGACTTCTCCCCACCTTTTTTCTTACTTTGACATTTCTTGGGAAAAGAGTGTTAAGAAAATATTTGCCTAGCCTAACCCAAAGTTGAACTGAGATTACAGGTAGGTGATTCTAGGACCCAATCCCTCTTTTGCCCCGCTCAGGACATCTGCACCTTTCTTCACAAACTTTCCAACCACCCTCACAAAGCAATGGCTCCCTGTAGCCAGCTAAAGAAACTAAGCTACATTCACATCCACCTTAAGGCAAACAGCAGCAGCACTAACAGAGGGCCGGAAATTCACAGTTAATTCTGATATTCCTTAAACAGAGCATTGTTCCTTATTCAAGGAAGGTCAGAGGAAGACGGTTTGTGGAACAGGAATGTGGATTCAATTGGATTCAATTGGACACTTCCTCCAAGGGTGCCTGCCGGTATCTGTGGCCTTGGAGACAGGGATTCGTTCAGCTGGCTGGTTGTAATGCTTCTGCATACCCTGTTATTATCCAGAATTTATGGCGCTCTCCTGGGCTCCAAAATGCCTTGTAAGAACCATTTACGATCATCACTTCCCACAGGGCCTTGGGAATACAGGCTAATAGTTGTTACGTCTTGTAGGAGGGAAACTGAGGCACAGAGGAACGAGGGGCTTCCCACATCAGCCATCATCTAGTCACAGAACTAAAACACCTCATAGTCTACCACAGAGAGAAAGGAGAAGAGGGGCAGAAAGGGGACAAGAAAGAAAGGGCAGATTTTTACACAAATCTTTTTTTTTTTTTTTTTTTTTGAGACAGGGTCTCATTCTGATACCCAGGCTGGAATGCAGTGGCACAATCACAGCTCACTGCAGCCTTGACCTCTTGGGCTCAAGTGATTCTCTCACCTCAGCCTCCTGAGTAGCTGGGACCACAGGTGCACGCCACCATACCTGGCTAACTTTTTATTTTTTGTAAAGATGGAGTCTCACTATGTTGCCCAGGCTGGTTCCAAACTCCTGGCCTTAAGCGATCCTCCTGTTTTGGCTTCCACAATGCTGTGATTACAGGTGTGAGCCACCTCTCAAAAATCATTTTTAATATGGAGCTGCTCTTTGGAAGTCTAAAACATATTTAAATCTGCTGAACTTCCTCTATGAACATAGTTACTTATTCCCTCTAGAATTCTAAATCAGTGCTGCTTTTTAGAAAAAACACTTTAGAAAATAAAGCATATATTGAATGTCTACTAACCACAAAGCATGTCTGCCAAAAGAGCTGGAGATGTGAATACAGCTGGGCTTGCCTAGTTGAGACCTGAGCCTCCCAGGTTCCTGTCATGCTGGAACCCCGTTGGGGCCACCAACCAGTCAAGTTTTCCCTCTGGCACTGGCTTCATGCTTTGGCAGAATGTTCCAGATTCTCCTCAGCTCCATTAAATGCCTGGGCAATGCATTCTGCTTGTCAGTGGAATTCAGCTGGTTACGTGGAGACCCATTCATGACTTCCTGACTGCCTGAAAGACGACTTGGGGATAAGACCTTCCCTAAGACCCAAGAGGACGTCTTTATAAAGGGAAGGTCCTCTGGCCGTTTAATATGATGACATCCCAGCCACTGAGAACTTTCTGAGCCTACTTTTTATGCTCTGTGAGTGTGCCCATGCTCTCCCTCAGACCCAGTTTCACATGTTCTAGCCTCGACCCTCATCAAAACTTACCTCCCCCTATAAATGACCCCTGAGTCCCCTGGACAATGCCGGGACAGGCACTCCCACTTTGGCTTGCCCTTCAGCACAGTACATACCCCACACAGACGTCATCTGCTGGTGTTTCTGTCCCTTCCTGGGCCTGAAGCTTCCTCTCTGGCCCCCAGCCCCCAGCTCCCAGCCTGTGCCTCTCTCCTGTACCCAGGTTATCGTGATTACTGCTTCCAGGAAGGGGATGGGATCAGCAGTCTGTCCAGGGACACTAACCTGCTACCTTAGGCCAGGGGATTCCGAGAAGCAGAGCCTGAGAGAAAGCTTAGGCATGTGATTTATTGTGCAGGTGTTTTCAGGAGAAACCTGGAAGGGAGTGGGGGAGGCAGGACGGGGGCAGCAGGAGGAGCTAGGAATTAGGTGGGTTCAGCTGGAGCCCAGCCACAGCTGATCCCCTGGGGAGCTCTGTGGTGTGAAGGGCCCCCAGAGTCGTCCTACCTGGAGGGGGACAGGCGGCGCTTCTGGACCGCTGCATGTCAGCCATTGGTAGAGAGCCAGCCCATAGGCATTTCCCTGCAAGAGCAATTCTCAGGAAACGTGTGCCACTAAGACCCAGCACTGTCAACATTCACAGCATGCAATAGATTAAGGGGATCTTGGTGGTACAGCAGCATCCATTACACCTGCTCCATATCTGAGATTGAAGCAACTACTGGGTCTGTCACTGTCCCCCACCGACTCTCAAGTTGGGAGGAAACAGCTGCCCACTCAGGACCAGCCTGGCGCTGGAGCCTAGGCTGCAGGAACGGGGTCAGCATCGCCCAAGCTCTGGACCAGCTGAAGTCCTGCAGCAGTTGCATGAAGGATCCTTTCCCTTCCTTCCCACAGACACCACTTGCAGGTGTTTCCAGCCTCCCACACGAGGCCTCTCCAAGAACAAATGCAGGGCTGGCCAAGCCCTTGAAATGCACAGGCTCAGCTTCCTGAGACGAGAGCACACACCAAGTCCTCAAGACGCTCTAGGAGGTGGGAAAGGCATCTGCAGCTCCCACCAAAGACAGCAGAATCCCCTCTGCTCTTAGGTCTTGCTTCCTCCAAGCGCTCCATGGTCAGGGAGCCCGGAGAACGTGCCACCTTTCCTTGGTCTCAGAGCGTCCCCAGGACCCTGGCTCGCCCTACATGGTTTCAGTTCCAGCCTGGAGACCCAGCACCTCTCGTCTTATTTATGAATTGGGAAGTCCTCCGAGGGAGGGGCAGTCCTGGCAGGAAAGTCCAGGGTGAGAGAGGGGAAGAGCTCCCTTTGGTGGTCACTTTTGTTTTTTGTTTCCTGAATTGTCTTCCTGGTGGTAGAGCAGGGGCCAGGCCCCAACCACCCCCACCTCAGCTCCCAGTGGGGGTGAGGGAGGGAGAGCAATAGTTGTTCTATAGGATCCAGGCAGCCCCAGTCTCTGAGACAGGCTTGGGGAGGAGAGGGCTTTCCATGGAGAATTCCCAGGGTGGCAGACCCCACAGAGCCACCACTTGACCAGTGGGAGGGCCGGGCACTTGCCAAAGCTTTGACTGAAACCAAGGATGGGGGAAAGTGGGAAGAGGTGGCTTAGAGACACCCGACGTCACAGGGATGCTGACTCCGGGTGCTCATGAGACTCCCAGAGCAGCGGCAGGGAGTGGGTAGAGAGAGGGGTTGCTTTAAAAATCCTGATGTCAGCGAGGCATGGTGGCTCATGCCTGTAATTGCAGCACGGCACAAGGACGGCTTGGGGCCAGGAGTTCAAGATCAACCTGGGCAACATTGTGAGACCCCGTCTCTACAAAAAATTAAAAAATAAAAAATTAGCCAGGCACAGTTAATGCCTGTAGTCCTAGCTACTCAGGAGGTGCACCCCTGTAGTCTTAGCTACTCGGGAGGCTGAGATGGGAGGATTGCTTGAGCACATGAGTTTGAGGTTGCAGTGGGCTACGATGGTACCACTGCACTCCAGTCTGGGGGATGGAGTGAACCCCCGTCTTTAAAAAATAAAATAAAATCCTGACATCCAGATTGTAGCCCAGATCAATTACATCAGACCCTAGGGGAGGGGCCCAGGCAGAAGCATTTTCAAAGCCTCCCCAGGTCATGCCAGTGTACATCCAGGGCTGAGCGCCACTGTGGAACCTGGTAGGGAAAGAGCTGTGTAGATTGAGGACACCACCATAAGTATTTCAAAGCAGCCCTTCAAGAAAGGAAGGGGTGGAGTTTTCTAAAAGCAAACTGAGTTGGGTATTTAGCACCCTCTCCCTACTACTAATATTTCCAAGGAGAAAGGGGACAGTGTAGAGTGTCCCACAGGGTCCATGTGTGCAGGCACTGAGCTGTTGCAAAGGGCTCCTTCTTGCAAGCCAGGGCACCATGTCACAGAAGTCGGGACCGCAGCCCCAGGCCCCAGGTCTGATGCAAAGGAAATGCTCGCTGGAGGCCTGTAGCTTCCCCTTTTGGGGCCTGTGCACACCTCTTCTCTGAGCCCTGCCCCTCCCTCTGAGGACACCCTGGATCTCCTGGGTTGGAGAAGAAAGTTGCTGGACACAGTGCTTTCCACTACGGTGTTAAAGACCAACTGGCCAGGTCTCCTGAGGGAATCTGCTTTGTAACCAAGCAATGGCAGAGGAGATAGAGCTGATCCCTCTGCACTTCGGACCCCTCGTAGTGGGGCAGGAAGCGGTGTGGATGGCAAACAGGAAACCCCAGCCCCATTGCACCACATGAGGAAGGAGACTTGAGCTGCAGGCTGGGGCCCTGCCAAGACCTAGAGATGGCAAGAGATGCCAGATCACGCTTCCCAAACCCAAGCCTGTCCTGGGCATGGGCAAAATGTGGGCTGCCTCGGAAGGAAATGGCACACTCTGCCTTCTGCCTTCCTGCTTTATGAACAGAAGCCCCATCAACTGCTTGGACTACTTTAACCCCTACACCAACCTCATTACGAAAGAAACTTTATTATCCTCATTTTGCAGTTGAACAGTTGAGGCACAAAGAAGCTACGCCACTTGCCCAAAGACACACAGCTAGAAGGGGCGGAGCTGAGGCTGCAGCTGCCAAGCGGAACCCCTGTAGACTACAGCTTCTCTTGAGGTGATAAGGAAGAAAGTGCTTTCAGCCAAAAATCAGCCAACCCAACTGTATTCTGCAGGAGTGTTTCTCCCACTTGAGTGTGTATTGGAATCCCTCCGAGGGCTTGTTAAAATACAGATTGCAGGTCCCTTTGCCCCAGTTTCTGATTCAGTAATTCTGGGATGGGGTCTCAGAAGGTGCAGTTCTAATAAGCGCCCGGGGCTGCTGCTGCTGCTGCTGCTGCTGGGGGTACCAAGCTCTAAGCGCTTTATCTTAGTCCCTCCAAGAACCCCAGGGGGAAGGCTTCACTTTACAAATGAGGAAACAGAAGGTCTCAGAGGTTAGGTGACTTGTCCCAGGTGGCACAGCCGACATGCAACCCAGTGCTCCTATGGCTCTGGCTGAGCGCTGGATCTGAGAGGCTCACTGCGAGCAGCAGGTGCAGGCTGGCTCCAGTTACCAGCCCACAGCAAGCTGGGAGGTCCGGGGGATGGGAGGCGAGTGAGTGACCAGCCCAGAGGACAAGCTGTGGGAAAAGCAGACCCTGCAGGGGCCAGGGAGAGAGGCCCAGAGCTGCAGGTCCAGGACGTGGGCACTTGCAGTCACAGAGCCACTGACTCTGAGTCCCTTATCACACACTGGGTGGGACACTGAGGGGACAAGGAACTACTCCTCTCACTCACAGGCCCCACAGACCATCCCCACCCCATTCCCAGAAAAGCCCCGATGCTTGGTAAATGACAGGCGCAGGCCCTTCCTGGCAAGCTACCCCACTCCCATCCCTGGAGCTGCCCCTGCCTGGCCCACCGACAGAGGAAGAACTGAGACGCAGCAAGGGCTGTGCTGGGGTTTCTTCAAGCATGTCAGCCTACGAAGCCGCCACTCTTCCACCACCAACTGTGGCCCAGCCCAGCCCTCCCTGCCCAAGCCGTCTGCACAGGCCTGGGCTCCCAGACGCGACTGCGGGAGATGGGAGGAAGCGGTCCTGGGACTCCTGCCGGAAAGGCCTGCCTCCAGCTCCACACCAGTGGGCGGGTGGCCAGGTGAGTGACCCAGGCCACCGCTGGGCCCACCCAGACAATGGCCTCTCAGGCCGGAGGAGCAGCCACACGTTTACAGGGAAGCCCCACCGGGGTCCACAAGTGCCTGACCTTTAGGATGGATGTTGTAGTAGGAAACTCAGAGCCCTTAGCCTCTAATCAGAGAGCCAGGGCACTGGAGCGGGACAAAAAAGGAAGCATAAAGGAAGCACAGACTCCAGAAAGAAACAGCTGTGTGTGCGTGGGTGTGAGCATAGCTCCCGGTGTGTGAGTGAGAGTCCAGTGTGTGGCGTGTGCGTGTGTGGAGGGTATGGTTGTGGGGGGTGTGTATGGCTGTGTATGTGTGTGTGTCCACATGTATGGTGTGTGTGCTTGGTATGTGTAGAATTAGACTCTGGCTCAGAGAAACTAAAGATCTAGAATGCTAACCAGCCAAGACATAGCCCCTCGTGGGCTCCAGTTCAACCAAGTGAGAAATTCCATGTGACCGTGGGACCCAAGGGGAGAGTGGAAAGTTGGTGGAGACAACACGGCCCCAGTAAAGCAAATAAGACGAGACGCTCCATTTCTCAAAGCCGAGCCAGTGTATAGGGTCGTTTTAATGTCCTACCTGGAGAAGAGCAAGGTAAGCTTTCCCCCTGTCCAATAACTACAGGACTTAAAGGAGGCCACCCTGTAGGGAGGGCCGCAGGCCTGTGTCCCCAAGTGCTCCCGCTGGCCCATCTGAGGGTTTGTCTCCCAGCTCTGCAGAGACAGAGACAGACAGATCCAGGCAGGTAAGGAGGGGCTGCCTCCGAGTCCCCTGTTTCCTACAAGCTCAGATTTCTTTGGTATCGACACTTCCTGTTTACTGAGTGGTTTCCAAGTCACAGGCCACTCAGACTCATCTCTGACTTCACATCCCCTTCCTCAAGGGAACCCCAGCATTCTTCCTTTTTTGGTGCTATAGGCTGAGCCTCTGAGCTCTGTGCGCAGAGATCTTGGGGTTTCCTCTACTCGCCACCTGGGGACAGGACTGAAAACCCAAAAGCTAGGATGGCTGGCCTCCTCCACCCCCAGACCCCGGCAGGTTCCTTGGACTTGAAAAGCAGTGAGTGGGAAGAGCAAAGGAAGCGCTGGGTGTGTCCAGAGCCCTCCAGGGTGGTCGGCGGGGGGAAGTCACTGCGGCATATCTGACATCCATCCTCCTTTAACCTTGAGTTAACGCACCCAACAACATATGCGGGGAAATTCCCCGCTCACAGCAGATCTCAGACCCCACCCAGTGCCAGGAGAAATGGCACATCAGGGGGTTTCCAGACCATTTCCAGGGGAAGTTTGCCACCGTAGCACATTCACACCCTCCTCTGTCTGCCCTGGGCACAGCTGACCAACCCTAAAGGAAAGTCAGCCCCATGAAAAGCAGAACTGCTCCTCCACATGGCCCGCAGAGGCAGCTCTGTCAAACCTCTGTACACCCCCACGACTGCCTAAGATAATAAGGTAGCCGCCCACTGGGCAGGGCCAGGTGAAGAGACCCCGAGCGCCCTCCCAGACTCACACTCTTACCAACTCACTGGAGGAGCCGTGGGCGCTTCGGGGAACTCACCTAACAAGGAACTCACAGCATTTGCCTCAGAGCAAATGTCCCAGAGAAAAGCCACCTCACCCACTCCCATGACCCCTGAATAGAGTCACGTGACCTGGTTTCCCTGTTCTGGGTCCCGCAGCTTCCTGAGCTGACCTGCAGGCAAACTCTGCCTCACCAGCCCCCCAACCCCGTGGCACCATGGCCCCGACTGGACACAAAAGAACCATCCTTGCCCTAAATGTCTGTGTGATTAGCTGTAAGACCTTACCTGGCACTTTAGGAAGGGGCACTGATTATCTGAGGCTACCACCCATCTCCCAGAGTACCTGAGGCCTCGAGGACCTCACCAGCTAAAGTCCCCCCTGCACCCCATGCCACACTATGGACAAAACATTCAACAGCCAGCCCTACAGCCACTGGGATGGGTATTTAGCAGGGCAAGGGTTTGCAACACACAAAGGATGCTTGAAATAGAAAGGCAGAGACTCTCCTTCTCGAGCTTCAAGGAAGCTAGTGTCCACACAACTCCACTTCTACCTGGTTTGAATCTCTCTCTCTGCACGGCAGCTGCTCCATCAAAGTCATGGCGAATCATGAACTCACCTTTCCAAACCCATCACCACACAGAAAACCCTGAGATTCAGCAGCAGAGGGTCTGGGCCCCAAGGGCCAGCTGCCGGCAGCCAGCAAGCCACGCTGTGGTCAGCTCCCAAGCCAGTGGTGCTGCACACCTGCACCCTGGCCACTTTTGTCCTGTGAGGCTGAGATGGAGGCAGCACCCTGACACTGCCCAGGCCAGGAAGGATAGTCAAGACCACATGACCCAGCCTGAGATGGAACCACCAGGGGCCAAATACCACAATTGTCTCCCAGGGCTTTCCTTTGCTTTCTATTACAGAAGTAAAATAAACATTTTTTGTTTTATTTTTAAAATATAGGTCAGGTTCCATGGCTCACACCTGTAATCCCAGCAATTTGGGAGGCTGAGACGGGAGGATCGCTTGCATGCAGGAGTTCAAGACCAACCTGGGCAACATGGCAAAACCTTGTCTCTACAAAAAATAAAAAATTAGCTGGGTGTGGTGTCGTGTACCTGTAGTCCCAGCTACTTGGGAGGCTGAGATGAGGTGGGAGGGTGACTTGAGCCCAGGAGGTGGAGGCTGCAGTCAGCCATGACTGCACCACTGTACTCTAGCCAAGGCAACAGAGTGAGACCCTGTCTCAAAAACAGAAATGAAAAATATATATAGATAAATGGAAAGATTAATATCCACCAAAAGACAAATATTGTTTGATTCCATTGATATGAAGTAGCTAGAATAGGCAAATTCATTAAGACAGTAAGTAGACTAGAAGCTACCATGAGCTGGAAGGAGAAAGGAATAAGGGGGTTATTGTTTAATGGGTACAGAGTTTCTGTTTGGAATGACAAAAAAGTTCTGGACATGGATAATGGTGATGGGTTGTACAACGCTGTGAATGTAGTTAATGCCACTAATTTGTACACTTAAAATGGTTAAAAGAGTAAATTTTATGGTATGCATACTTTACCACAATAAAACATAAAAATAAATTATTACATATGAAAAAAGATGAAGGTCAAAATCTCCCAAAACTCCACCACCCACAGATAATCACTATTGACATTTTACCATACATCCTTCCAGATGCTAATATAAATGGGTGATATAGTTTGTAAAAATACCACACGGTTTGGTAACCTGCTTCTTAAAAATATATCATATTCTGGTGGCTCACACCTGTAATCCCAGCACTTTGGGAGGCCGAGGCGGGTGGATCACCTGAGGTCAGGAGTTCGAAACCAGCCTGGCCAACATGGTGAAACCCCATCTCTACTAAAAATACAAGAAATTAGTCTGGCGTGGTGGTGCATGCCTGTAATCCCAGCTACTCGGGAGGCTGAGGCAGGAGAATTGCTTGCACCCGGGAGGCGGAGATTGCAGTGAGCTGAGATCATGCCATTGCACTCCAGCCTGGGCAACAAGAGTGAAACTACATCTCAAAAAATATATATATCATATTCTTCCATGTTAATAGCTACACACCTGCAGCCTATGTTTTTGTAGCCACATGGTATTCCAAAGTATAGATATGCCATGGTTAACTAATGTGTGACTGTTGGTCTCCATTTGTCACTATGGAGTGTTGTCATTATTATAAATAATGCTGCGAGGGACATCCCCATACACATACTTTTCCGCATTTATCCAGTTACATCCCTAGAGGAAGAATTCCTAGGGGTGGAACTGCTGAGTCAGGGACTTGTTTGGGACGGTTGTCAACAGAGCATTAAGAGTAAAATTACACCAAGATGATGAATTCTGTCATAGAAAGTTCTCTTTCTCCACACAGACTTTTCTCCAAACCTCCTTCCAAAAAGAGCCAGGTGTTAAACATTTACCAGCACATCACTGGTCACAACCTAGGAATGCCAACCATAAGCAGACTCCACTTGGGTGTCTATAACATTGCATAGTGATTCAGAAAGGAAGGGACCATCCATTCCATAAGAAGCCAGTCCCTCCCTCCTCACCTCTCCAGGCCTCCTCTGGAGACACAGCATGCTGGAGTCCTGAGGTGACACTGATATACAAGACAGGCAGGATTATACTGGGTTAATGTCCACTGAATTCCCAGCAGGAAGGACTCTAGGAGGGGCCAGTGCTGGGTGTCTTATGGTGGGTGGCACATATGTAGTCCGCAGGAAAGGTTTTTTGTCATTAAAGGTTTTGTTCTTGTATAGACAGAAGGACAAGGCAATGACTCTTCTGAAAGAGATCAAGGGTTAGAAGGGACACGTGGAATCATTTAATCCCTTGCCTTGGAGATGGGGAAACTGAGAACCAGAAAGTCTCACAGCACAAACATTTCAATAATCGTTAGCCAGACGCAGTGGCTGATGCCTGTAATCCCAGCATTTCGGGAGGCTGAGGTAGGTGGATCACTTGAGGTCAGGAGTTCAACACCAGCCCGGCCAACATGGTGAAACCCCGAATCTACTAAAAATACAAAAATTAGCCGGGCGTGGTGGCATGCACCTGTAGTCCCAGCTACTTGGGAGGCTGAGGCAGGAGAATTGCTTGAACTTAGGAGGTAGAGGTTGCAGTGAGCCAAGATCGTGCCACTGCATTCCAGGCTGGGCAACAGAGTGAGACTCCATCTCAAAAAAACAATAATAATTATAATCATTAAATGCACCCCAGAAGTGTCTCACATGCGGGTGAGGTTCAACCGGTTCAGGGCAGCGCTTGAACATATTCCATGCTTTGGATGCCTAGTACAAATCTTATCCTCCCCTCCCCACGTACAGAATTGGAAATTAAAATCACTGGGGTCACGTGCTGACTTAGTCATGGCCAGATGTGTGCTGGGGCCAGATCCTACTGGCTCTCAAGTGCCAATGATGCACAACTCTTCCCAACTGAGTGTTCACTGATGCCAGGTTGGTAAAGTGAGGTCAGCCGCAGTGGGAATATTTATATCATATAAACTGGAAAACACCACAAAGCAGGGCTTCCCCCAAAGCCCCTATCAAGAGCCGGGTGTTAAACATTTACCAGCACATCACTGGTCACAACTTAGGAATACAAACCATGTGCAGGTGACCTCAGTTTCCTCACCTAACCTAAGAGCAGCCTCTCTCCAAAGCACTGTAACTCTCTATGTTGACCATAATACACACTCTCAAATCCATCATAGCCTGCTTCTAGCCAGCAAATGGTTTTCTACATGCTTGCTATGTGCCAGGCTGAGCACATATGATAGCTCATTTGACGCTCACAATATTGCTGTGAGATAGTTATTATAATTTCCATCTTACAGTTGCAGAAACTGAGTCTTTTCTTCTCTTTTCTTTTTTTTTTTTTTTTTTCGAGAGGAAATTTTGTTCTTGTTGCCAAGGCTGGAGCACAATGGCGAGATCTCAGCTCACTGCAACATCCGCCTCCCAGGTTCAAGCGGTTCCCCTGCCTCAGGCTCCTGAGTAGCTGGGACTACAGGCGCCCGCCACCATGCCCGGATAATTTTCATATTTTCAGTAGAGACGGGGTTTCACCATGTTGGTCAGGCTGGTCTTGAACTCCTGACCTCAGGTGATCCACCCACCTCGGCCTCCCAAAGTGCTGGGATTACAGGCATGAGCCACTGCGCCCGGCCTGAAACTGAGACTTTTAATGACTTTTAACTACAGGTTAAAGCCTGACTTAGGTTGGTTTCACCCAAAAGTAGATCGTGAAACAAGAATTCAAGTTCAAGTACAAAGGGAGTGGGAAAGTGAGATGAGGAAGTGAGCAAGCTAACACTACGAGCAATCGAGATTTGGTCCTGCAACGGAACTCTTAGAGACAGCACAGAACATGCCCCAAACTTATCCCAACAGAGAGGCGGGGAAGCTGGAGTATTTGCACACCTTCTCCCATCAGTCATTGGTTGAGACCAGTGGAACATGGGCAGGAGACTGACAGCATCTATTACATTATCCAGTATCCCACAGCTAGGAAATGGTAAGATGCAATTCAAACTCCAAATCCAATACTCTTTTCATGACATTTATAAAAATGAGCAGTTAATCACCCTTCACTGAATGCCAGCTACGGTTAAAGCACCATGCTGATGAAGGAAATCTACTTTGCCAAATCACTTTGGATCGACATGTTCAAAGAAAGCACAGGTATTTCTCTGCCAGTTTTCACCAATTGAAGGAATAGGAAAGGCCCTTGGAAGTCATTCTGCCAGTTCCACAGGAATGGATGGGAGGGTCCCTCTCTGGTTCCACCACAGCTGCCTTGAGCAGCAGTTCCCCAGCCACAAGCTGTCACCACAAACAGCTGCATCAACCTGTGATGACAGGCTTTAGAGTCTGCCATCCCAGAAATGATAAAAAATGACCCACTGGCTGCCCAGCCCAAGTCAGAGGATGTGCCACCCTTCTTCCCTGGTGCGTCCTGCCCCATTCACCAACCCCTACCTCACACAGCCACGTGGTCCACAGTAACCAACAAGCAGGCCAAATAAATGAAACCAGCAGTGAGACCTGTGGGAGCTCACTCCACCTTGAGGACATTTATACATTCTTCTGGGCCAGGCACAGTGGCTCACACCTATAATCCTAGCACTTTGGGAGGCTGAGGCAGGAGGATGGCTTGAGGCCAGGTGTTTGAGACCAGCCTGGATAACACAGCAAGACTTCATCTCTATAAAAAATAATAATAAAAATTTAGCTGGATGTGGTGGCATATGCCTGGGGTCTCAGCTACTCAAGAGGCTGAGGTGGAAGGATCGCTTGGGCCCAGGATGTTGAGGCTGCATGAGCCGTGATTGCACCACTGCACTCCAGCCTGGGCGACAGAGAGAGACCTTATGTCAAAAAAATAATAATAAATATAAATAAAAAATAAAACTTCTTCTTGGAGACAGGGAAGTGTTTAAATAGGATAGTGTGTCATTAGAGTAAACAACTGGACCATGTTGTGAAGAGTATTAGGGAGGTAGCAGGAGGGAATTCCTACCCTTGCTTTATAAACCCAGCTGTGGCAGCTCTCAGCTACTACAGATGGAAGATAGAGGCTAAACATCTTGTTCCATTCCAAGCACACTGCTGAGACCTGCCCTGTTTCTCGCTCTGGAAGAGAGGAGGAGATGAGTCCTGGGACTACTCTTGGGGTCACTCAGTCCATCTCCCAGCCTCTCCGTGAGACTCTCTGGCAACCTGACCCTGCCTTTCTGTCCCCACCTCCCACTCAGTAAGGACATTTCCTGCCAAAATATCCTAAAGAGGACTGAAAGTAATAATCAGGCCCATGTTCTTTTGTGCTTTGATGACAGGTCCCCTCTCTGGCAAGCAGCGTCGTCCAGCCCTCTGAGGCAGCAGATGCACACCCTGGGCACCTCTCCAGCTGACTCGCTCAGCCATTCCTAAGCAGCTCACGTATGGAACGCAGACACGAAGCCTGGCTCCGGGGCACCAGGAAATAGACCAAGAAGTCAAAGCAAAACCAATAGTAACTGGGATGTCTCAGGTGGGTCAGAGCATCCAAAGGATTGAAAACAAGGTGTAGGGTTGTCCGCCACACCAACTGACTCCTAAGGTGGCACAAACTGGTGAGAAGACCTGAACCTCCAAACAGAAGCCATGTGGAGATGCAGAGAGGTGGGCTGTGGAGCACTAGGGACAGAGTGAGGCCACGCTCAGGAAAGTGGAAATGATGCAGCTGGAGATACAGCAGATGTGGGCGCAGCCCCAGTTGGCCAGATGCGGAGGGCACACAGTCCCCTTCCCCTGGAGGAAGGCATGAAAAGCGACCTCAGATCCCTGGTCTCCTCTCAGCCAGGCTCCTCAAAGGGGCCATCATCATTCCAACCCAATTTCAGCAGAATAAAAATGAGGGGAGTGGAGCACTTGGGATATGTCTAGGCTGCACCCCAACACTTACCATGTGTCTCCCCGATATTCCACCTCTGCTCCTCCATCTGCTGAAGGAGGAGCGGAGCTCACCTTCCAGCCTCCCCAGCACAGGGAACCCAAGCTGTACCAGTCCACACTCCAGGTGCCCAGGCAGGCTGCACGCTATAACTCCATCTTCTCCCGGGGCAAGAACTCCCACTCTTTCCAAAACTACCGCCCTCTCCAAGCTCAGCCATCATTTGAGGCCCTCTTCTACCCCTGTGAGGCCTGCTGGACTGCCACAGCCCCTAGGCATCAGGCTGACCTGTCCAGAGGAGAAAACACAGCTACTGCCCACCCTCAAAGCCCCCACGCAAGGGTCTCTGATCCCAAATGGACACCACCCAGGTAGATGTCACACTGTGTCCCTGGGACACTATATTTGAACACAAGTGTTTTGGTTTTTTTTGAAAATTAACTCTCCTCAAACAACCCGATATATCTTTGCCATGCGAGGTTTCTTTAATTCTTCAGACCACCTGCAGAAAAAGTGCCTAGTAAGTAAATGTGGATTTATTAGTAAAATAAGCCTAGCTGCAGATTCCTCATCCAGATGTTCCTGAAAGAAGGCCCCTGGCTCTGTCTTCCCGGCTGTTTAAAAGAATCATTGTTTCTAATTCTTTCCTCCCATTGTACTAAGATCAACTGTGGCAGGAACTGGGTCCCCCTCCAGGACAAATAGTTGTTTGTCAGCTGATTGGTTCATACATTCATTCATCATTTACAAGGTACTTACTATAACCCCAGCCTACCGTAGACAGCCTCTGCTCTCCCGAAAAACACGTTCTAGGCGCCGGGATTCCAGATACCTGGGAAATAGAGTGCATGCAGCGTTGAGAGGCCTCGCCCTCGGCTTCTCCTGTCACTGAGGCGCAGAGGTGCTGTGGACAGCCCGGACCCACACAGCGCCCGAGGTGAAACAGAACCCTCAGTCTCCCTATGAGGCCACTGGCACTCTCGGCTGTCCCCAGAGCTCTCCGACTTAGAGCTGAATGCAAAGTAAGCGCTCGAAATGCAGAAGTAGCCGGGGCCTCCCACGGCACCTGCCTCCCTCGGAGCGAGAGAGGACGCCAGGCTGAGGTCCCCAGCGACCTCAGGCACCAGCTCCGAAGGAGGGCCGGGAGACCGCAAAGGGGAAGTGCCCGGAGGGCCAACGGCCCTCGCGCATCCTGCGCCCTTCTGAAGCGCGCCGTTTCCCCGCGCCGGGGACTAGGACCCGCTTCTGGGGAATCCGCCTAGAAGACGGCGGCCGATTGGGGTCGGGCACTCTCCCGGGCTGTCAGGGCCTCCCCAGCCCTGCACCTGCCACGCCGCCCCACCTCGCCAGGAAGTCTCAGAGACCCCGGGGATGGGGTGGGAGCGCCTTCCCATCGCGGGCTCGAAAAGAAGGAAGGACGCCCCCAGGGGTCCTACAAGGAGGACTAGCTCCAAGCCACAACTTTCTTCGGACCCAAGGCAGGCCGGCTGGGGCTCTGCGTCTACACGGCCCCTGGCGGGGGTCCGCGCGCCCCGGGAGCCCCGCGGCTCGGGGAGGGAAGAGGAGACAAGAGGCAGGCAAGGATTAAGGGGCTGACCCAGCCGGGGTAGGGACCATCGTGGAAAAACTTTGGCGAGGTTGGGGAACGCGGAAAGAGGACGGCCGGCGCCCTGCACCTTGCGCCCGGCATCCCGCGCCAGTGCCTCGCTCCCAGTGCCCCGCGCCCCGCGCCCCGCGCCTTGCCTGCACCCCGGGCCAGCTGCATCGCGCCCGCGCCGCAGGAACTGTGGAGTTGAAAAGTGGAGACGCCGCGGCTGGGGGGCTGCTCCAGCTGCGCCTCGGCCAGCGATCGGCCGGCCGGGCTCAAATCCAGCCAGGCTGGGCAGGCGGTGGCCGCGCGATTGGGGACCGGGCGCCCCGCCCTCCTCGCTCCCCTCCTCCTTCCTCTCCCTCCCCCCCGCCCCTTGGCCTTTTTCAGCCCCTACCGGATCTGCTCATCCGCTGTCCTCTCTTTTCTCTCGCTCTTCATATCATTCCCCACCCCTTCGCCTTGCCTTCGCCTTTCTTCCTCCCCTTGTCTCCTGCCCCCTCCTCTTCTCCCCTCCCCTCTAGGGGCGGAGCTTCTCCCCTCCCCTCTAGGGGCGGAGCTTCTCCCCTCCCTCCCAGACAATGCTGTGGCTGCGTCCCCTTCCCCGCCAGCTCGTCCAGGCTCCCGCCGCCAGCGATTCTTCCGGGCTGGGGGTGGGGAGGGGGTGGGAGTGCAGGGTTGGGGAGGATGAGCTGGCTCTCCTCACCTCCTCGCTGCTGCCCTCTCCAAGAGGGACGGAGACTTGGCCCAAGCTCCTTGGTTCACCCGGCGCTGTGACAGCCACTCCCAGGGAACAGTCACGCTGCCCCACCAAGCCCACCTCCAGCGGCCCGGATTCCCCAGGAGAGGCTGTGGGATATTTTCTTTTCTAACATCCCAGCTTATTCCCAAAGGGGGTTGAGCCGGACAGGGGCTAAACAGGCTCCTTCGACTTGGCCGGCTGGCCAGACGTGACAGCAATGCCAAGGAGGCCAAGTTTCTTTGTCCATTTCTCACCTCCCCCTTTTCCATCCCTGGACCTCCTGGCGCTCCCAGCACACAAGAGGCCCTTGAACAGCCGGCTGCAGATTCCCTATCTGCTCGGAGCTCTCCCCCTCACGTGCCTACCGCCAACCCTGCAGTGTCTGCGGACCAAATGGGAAGGGAGCCACAGGTCAACCCCCAAGGTACAGCCAGACCAGCTCATCCAGCCTGGAAGCCAAGCATTCTTTACTAAATTCATTGTTTGGATCTTGGAATGTGTCTCCCTTAGAAACAATGTTATAAATGGTGATCTGCTTCCCAGGCCAGCCACAAAAGTCTGTTGAACCCAAAATGCAGCTGTAGGGTGGTGCTGAGAACTGTGTCAGCTACCCTGAAAAAGGAGGCCACTGATCAGCTTTATTTGTAGAAAAAATATGTATATATCTTCTGGTTCTTTCTTCTTGGGCTATAAACACTATAAATTAAATAAGTTAAAGTTCTCCCATTAAGTTTTCCCATCTGGACCCACTACTCTATGTGTTAAGCTTCTTTCCTTTGCAGGTAATAGAAATAACCTTGGAGGAATGCATTTTAGCGGTTTCTCGATAATCTCATCTAATCTCAGTGTCAGAACTGCATGGAGAGCTCAGTATAAGAGGCAAATCCAGAGCCTAAAGGGCTTCCCGTAACCCAGAAAGTCTTCCCTGAGGGGTTCTTTCTTCTCCTTCATCACAGACGGGCCCTCCCTGCATCCCTAGACACTTGGTGAAAGATGGCCATGACTTCTATCTCTGGGGCTTGGAGCTCTGCTGCTCAGGAAAGCAGCCAGATGCTGCTAGAATCCCATATTCTCTAATCCAATCTCCCAAAAGAGCAGCTTATCCTTCTGTGACGGTGGGGTGAAGGATGAGCTCAGGTTGTCCAAACTGGGCTGCCAGAAATCCTGAACTTAGGCCCTGTTTAAAACTAAACCCATTACTTTTGTTTTTGTTTTTGTTTTGTTTTGTAATTTTGAGATGGGGTCTTACTCTGTCACCCAGGCTGGAGTGCAGTGGCATGATCATAGCTCACTGCAGCCTCAATCTCCTGGGCTCAAGAGACCCTCCTGCCTCAGCCTCCCAAGTAGCTGGGACTACAGGCGTGTGCCACCACGCCCAGCTAATTTTTGTATCTTTTGTAGAGATGGGGTCTCACTATGTTGCCCAGGCTAGTCTTAAACTCCTGGCCTCAAGCAATCCTCCCTCTCAGCCTTCCAAAGTGCTGGGGTTACAAGCACAAGCCATCTTGCCAAGCCCTGAACACATTTCTCTCTACTTAGATTCTCCATCTTGGTGAATAAATTGATTGATTCATTCATTCATTCATTCACGCAAGTCACCAGAAAACATTTTTCCATTCATCAATTTCCCCATACCAAAGCCACAGGTGAGAAAGGAATAGCCCTTCATCCTTCATCCTTCAAGGCAGAATACAGCAACACATCTGAACACGGATAATATTTTGCATATATTAAACTAATAATTAAAGTCTACCCTTAAATCATATTTTCTTTTGCTTTTTTTTCTTTTTCTTTTTTTTTTTTTTGAGATGGAGTTTTGCTTTTGTTGCCCAGGCTGGAGTGCAATGGCGCAATCTTGGCTCACCGCAACTTCCGCCTCCCAGGTTCAAGATTCTCCTGCCTCAGCCTCCTGAGTAGCTGGGATTACAGGCATGCGCCACCATGCCCTGCTAATTTTTTGTATTTTTTTTAGAGATAGGGTTTCACCATGTTAGCCAGGCTGGCCCCGAACTCCTGACCTTGTGATCCACCCACCTCGGCCTCCTAAAGTGTTGGGGTTACAGGCGTGAGCCACTACACCTGGCCAGACCATGTTTTCTTATAGGTTTCTACCACCAGAGGCCAGACCAAGAGGCTCATGGCCCAGGAAGCAACAGGTGAGCATTGTCTAGAATTGTCCAGAATTCTCCAATAGAAACACAACTTGTGGCTGGGCACAGTGGCTCATGCCTGTAATCCCAGCACTTTGGGAGGCCGAGGCGGGCAGACCACCTGAGGTCAGGAGTTTGAGGCCAGCCTGGCCAACATGGTGAAACCCTACCGCTACTAAAAATACAAAAGAAATACAACTCAAGCCACAGGTGCAATTTTAAACTTTCTAGCAGCCACATTAAAAATGGTAAAAAGAAACAGGTGTGATTAATTTTAGTAATATATTTTAACTCAATATATTACAAATACTATCATTTCAATGTGTAATTAATATAAAGAAATTATCCATGAGACATTTCACATTCTAGTTTCATACTAAGGCTGAAATCTAGTGTGTTTTTTGCTTGAGGACATCTCAATTTGGACATTAAAATTTCAACAAAACTACTCAATCTGAATTCAGATTTTGTAAAACTTCTAGTTGGAAAAGTAGATTCACATGCCCAAGTTGTTTCAAACATACTTAAATGTTGCCCAATAACTGAATCGAGGATCGGCGTATACATTTTCATTTTAATTAATTATGAATAAACTTAAAATTCCGTTCCGGCAGGGCGCGGTGGCTTATGCCTGTAATCCCAGCACTTTGGGAGGCCGAGGCGGGTGGATCACAAGATCAGGAGATAGAGACCATCCTGGCTAACACGGTGAAACCCCGTCTCTACTAAAAATACAAAAAATTAGCCGGGCGTGGTGGCGAGCCTGAGGCAGGAGAATGGCATGAACCTGGGAGGTGGAGCTGGCAGTGAGCGGAGATGGCGCCACTGCACTCTAGCCTGGGCGACAGAGCAAGACTCCGTCTCAAAAAAACAAAAACAAACAAACAAAAAATTCAGTTCCTCAGGGGCATTTGCCGTGTTGCAAGTGTTCCATAGCCACAGGCTACCAGATTGGGACAGCACAGGTTTACAGAACAAGGAGGCCACTGATGAGTTTGGAGTCTCAAAGCTAAGTTCCTTTTTTCCTTAGCAAAACAGTAGTGGGAATGACAAGCATGGCCAGAGAAAGAAAAGGAGCTTCTACATTTCTTTGTCTCCCCCTATAACAACTGGAGAGGCAGATCTTGCTACTAGATCAGAGTTCTCCTGTGTGGCTTGGGAAAAGGAGGCTATGCGGAGAACTGGGAGGCCCAAAGCCCACTCCTCAGTTCCCAGTGGATTCTGGGAAAAGGGAGGAAGACAGAAAGCCCTGGATGCGGCATCTCCCCGATTTGTTACCTTTGACCTTAGAGCAGAGGTATGTTGGTGGGTTAAGTGGAGTTCTGGGGATAAAATCAAGGATTACAGACCAGGCGCGGTGGCTCACGTCTGTAATCCCAGCACTTTGGGAGGCCAAGGCAGGAGAATCACCTGAGGTCAGGAGTTCGAGACCAGCCTGGCCAACATGGTGAAACCCCATTTCTAATAAAATTACAAAAATTAGCCAGGCGTGGTGGTGGGTGCCTGTAATCCCAGCTACTCAGGAGGCTGAGGCAGGAGAATTGCTTGAACCTGGGAGGCGGA